>NC_056726.1:920658933-920863933 GCF_019279795.1 Protopterus annectens
ATGTGCCACATAGAAGGACTTTCTGACCACAGTGGCAGTGTGGTGGTCAAAACCTGTGTTCCCAGATCTCTTATAACGCCTTCTGTGTTCAGTGGAATACCATTGATGTGGTAGTTCATGGGAACTGGAATTTTCCCAAAGGGGATGACGACACATTTTTTGGCATTGAACTTAAGGCCATGGTTCTGACACCAGTTGTTAGTCACAGGGTTCATTCAGGTAGGCTATCTGCCGCCGAGGGCATTTAGCCTAGCTAGCCCATTTGTTGTGGCCACCCACCCCTTAGTATGGGGAACTATACCCATTATTTTGCTGTGCCTCTGTTGAGGCCTTTCTGTAGGATGTCAACATCACTTGGGGAGTTAATAATGGCTCCCAACTTGCAACCATCTGTGAACTTTGTCAGCCAGAGTCCCTTCGTGTTGGACCGGACTTCTGAGAAGTAGATACCAAACAGGAGAGGACCCAGGACCAATCCCTGTGGGACTCCACTCATGACTGGTTGGCAGTCTGACTTGGAGTCAGCTGCTTTCACACTGTGGGTTCTATCTGTGAGCCAGTCTGCAACCCACCTAGTAATATAGGGGTTGATGCCTAGCTTAGTGAATTATTCTATGATTCCTAAGTGGGGAATGGTATCAAAGACCTTGGCCAGATCAAGGTAGGCTGTATGAACCACCTTGCCTTCATCCACATCTCTGATGATTGACTTAAAGATGTCGACCAAGTTTAGCAAGCATGATCTACCCTTCACATCAAACTGTGTGGGATCCAGAGTTTGGAGATTCCCTATATCCTTGTTTATTAGGTCCATGATGATGCGTTTCATAGCTTTGCATATCAGACTTGTCAAGATAATGGGGCGATAGTTCCCAGGGTCTGTAATTGCTCCTCCTTTGTGGAAAGGAATGACTATAGAAGTGAGCCATTCAGTAGGGACAAAGCCTGAGGTGAGGCTGTGATTGAACAGGGCACACAGTTGAGGTGCCAGTTCACTCTGTAGTTCATGTAGAACACAGCCAGGGATATAGTCAGGTCCCATAGAAGCTATATTCCTGGCCTTGGACAGTGCTGGTTTAACCTGTGCAGTAGTAATACTGGGTGCCTGACAATCTACTGGTATTGTCATTGGTCATTTGGGGGGATACATGGGTTATATCCTACCAAGGATATAACAGATGGTGAGCTTCCAATGCTTTATGACACCTTCCACACACCCAAAATGTCAATCACCTTGAGCTGAGATGACTAAAATACAAGTTTGAGTGTGAAGCCCTACAGAGCTTTACTGGTGCCCAAGAGTAAGCTCTTCTGAGGCTTTTGAGGATCAATGGCTGGTTTGTGCTTTTCTTTGCTGGGCAGATAAGTTCCCTTTGGGGAAAAAACTTCCATTTTCTTAAATTTTGTTGAAAGTTATTTTGAAGCTAGGATTATTTAACAGACTGGCTCGAGACTGTAACATTCTTTTAAATGGAGCACTTATTTCTTTCTGTCAGTTTAAAAGTAGTGCATACTAAATGAAATTAATTTTTCCTTGTAGAAATTGTGTTTATTTTTTCCATTGTGGGGCTACCATAGTGTTTTAAAGTGCTTTTACTTTTTACTGTGTTTTTTCTGTCCAAAAAGTACTTTTTGGACTGGCAGTTTTACCAGCATTTGCTGCTTGTCTTCCCTGGGAAGGACATAACATTTTTGGCTTGACCATGGAACAGACTAATGGTCCCACAGTCAGTCTTTCTTCCAAGCAAAAAAAGAAAAAATTAAGCAAATAGCCTTTGCCATCACAGCAGGCTAGTAATTTGTCTCAGTCACATTTGGGTGACTCTGCTGTGGCCATTTGTAGTACCTCAGACCACTTATCTTTTATCCCAGATCCCTGTGGTGTAGCAACTACAGCCACTATGGACCAAGGGTTAACCACATTCCCTGCAACTGTTGGAGAACCCCCAGTAGGCAAGGGAGAGCCAGTCTTGTCAATCCTGGGAGAAGGAACAGGGAAGGTTTTTCTGATGCATCAGGATGCTGTTGGGGAGCAGCTGCTTCCATTAATAATACGGTTGGCCCCATTTCCCTGTCAGAAAGAAACAGAAAACCAAACATGTATCTACTTGGTTTGGGGTTTAATTCAGGTTACTGATTCTTCTCTTACAGTAGTTTCTGGTAAAAGAGAGAGAGAGATCTCTTTTCCTGAAGAGATTCAAGATTCTGAATCTGAGCAGGAAGATGTGGGGATAGATTCAGGATTTTGCCCTCAGATTTCTGACCTGGACTCAGAGGAGAGCTCAGTTTCTGATTCACCCTGTACGGGGTTTTCTGCCTCTGACACTATTGCTAGAATTTCCCAGTGTTTTGACTGTAGAACACTGAGGTTTCTCAGTCCCTCAGAAAATACTATTAGTTGTTACAGAAGGATTTTCCAGAACCTATATCTATTCCTCCTGCCCTGTCTGCTATAGAGGATGTGTTTCTTACTGCTTGCAATTTTCCTGATAGTCAGCCAGCTGTCCCTTAAAAGGCAGAGAGGATGTATAAAGTCCCGCAATGTTTTACATGTTTATACACTATTCCCAAACCTGTCCCAGCAGCTATAGCCTTAATTAATTCCAGTCCTACTCTTTATAATAAAAATTATTAACAGTTATGAGAAAAAAGTATATACTTTCTGCAAGTTTGATTTTCAGAATTTTGAACTGAGAAGCTCATATGTTAAATTTGTTCTGATAAATTGTTAAAGCATGAAGAATGTTTTATCCAGAGTTTCTTCTTGTGAAGAAAATTCTGCTTTAAATAACTTAGTTTCTTATTTTGTGCAGGTCACTACTCATTGTTTGCAGTGTGTGTGAATGCCTCTGTTGATACTTCTTCCACGGCTATAGCCACTGGTACTGCTTTAAGGAGGTTTGCTTGACTGCATTCTCAGAACTTTCCAGATGATGTAAAAATGAGATTTAATTTTCCCTTGAATAGAGATTGAGTATTTGGCCCTGTGCTGCAATGGTGAACAAAAAGTGTGATGAGAAGGGCAAGCTAATCCAGGGAATCAATAAGATTTTCCCCCTCCTTTTCCAAATTGTTTCTTTCTTCTCATCCAATTTTGTTAAAAAACAGAATAAACAGACTCAGCAGAATTCAGATAAACAGACATTAAAGAAGAAATGGAAGAGAGTTCCAAAAAGAAGTCTCAGGCCTTCCAATACAGAGGACAGTCTAACAGGCTTAAATGTCTCTTTAAGAGACCTTGTGACCCCCTTCCCATTCTGGCCCTTTTTTCCCTTCCAGAAAGTCTGAATCTCCATTTTTCTCTTTGACAACAGATTGTTTCAGACAAAAGAGATTCTGAAAATCATTCATCAATGTTACAGATGGCAGTGGGAGGAAATTCATCCTCTCCAGGAAGTCATTCCTCATCCTGCAGATCAGACTGTTTTGTTTCCACCTGTTCATCATCACATGCTGTCTCAAAGAGTGATACAACCAGTTCCTGTTTCTGAGGTGGAAAAGAGGTTTTATTCTGGATGTTCCTAGTGCCAAAGAAAGAAAATGATTGGAGACGATTTCTGGATCTTTAATCATAAACCTGTTTGTGATAGTGCCCAAATTCAAAATGTTGTCACTTCATAACCTGTAACCTCTTCTTCATGTTTCAAGTTTCCTGGTAACACAAGACTTAAAAGAAACTTTCATCACATCCCTGTTCATTCAGACTTCAGATGTTTCTTAAGGTGTTGTGTGTCTGGATCATATTATCAATTGTTTGTTTTACCCTTTAGATTATCCGCTGCACCAAGAGATTTCACAAAGTGTCTAGCCCCAATTATAGTTCATTGCAGACTACAGGGTATCCACATTTTCCACGTTTAGAAAATGTGCTTATCTTTGCATAGTCTTTCTAAAGTGTCAGGAATCTTTCTCTTGTGTGAGAGATCTCTCTTGCACAAACTGGCATTATAAGAGAACATTAAGTCTTTCTTGACTCCCTCACACAGGCTTGTGCTCTGGGATGTCAACTAGACATGTCAATTCAAACAGCCTTTCTTCCAGAGGAAAAGTAGATCTTTATTTAAATCTATTTCTAAGGTTTTCCACTCAGATTTTGATCACTACAAGGGAATACATCAGGGTTTTGGGTCTTATGGCTTCTATGATTTTCATGATACCCCTGAAAAGGCTCCACATGAAAAAGATACATTGGTATCTGAAATCTTTTTTGGTCCCAACAGCAACACTGCTGATCTTTTCAGATCCCAGTGCTGGGATTTGTTAGAAGAGAAACCTTTTAGTGGAGACAACAGTTATCCTTAAATCCAGGCCTCCCCCTGTCCATATCAGTCAGTCACCACAGACACTTTGGACTTTGATTAGAGAGCTGTTTCAGGGGGGATAAAAGTTCAGGGGGCTATGGCACACAAAGGACAGATGCAAACACATAAATATCAAGGAGATCCTTGTCCTGATAAGCACTTAACTCTGTGAACTATCTTTTGTTCCTTTGACCTCTTCAAATAATTACAAACAATACTAGAGTCACATGGTATATCATCAACAAGCAAGAGAGAACTAAGTAATACCCCCTTTGCAGACTAGCCATGTTAACTTGAGATATAGCGTCACAGAACAATCTCACACTACAGAATCCCCACATTTCCATCAGAGCAAAATGGTGTGACAGACAAGCTTAGCAGGACCAGGGCAGACCTCATGAATGGAAACTAGATTGGGGGCTCTTCTAAGATTTGATCCCATTTGTGGAGAATTCCTCAAGTAGACTTCTTTGCCTCCTCTCTGAACAATCAAATGGCAAAAAAATGTTCCAGGACTCCATGCAAGAAGGCCTGGAAGGAAAATCTTTGTTTTCTTTTAATTTCCTTTCTTTTCTTTGTACTGGAATGTTCCTGTACGCCTGTTCACCCTTTCCATTAATATCCAGGGTACATCTGATGATTTAGAAGGAAACCCCAAGATTATTGTGGTGATTCCCTTCTGGCCCAGGCAACTATGGTTTTCACTTCTTTTGGAAGTGGCCAGGGCAATTACCACAAGTTTCCTCACAGACTGTATCAACTCACACAAGACCAGGGGTGTTTGATACACCACACATAAATCATCTTCAAATGACTACCCAGATGATAGATTCTTAATTCATTTTAGTCACCCGTTTTCTAAGGATGTACAGCAAATACTAATGAAGCCTGATACTAAAAAATCATATATTAGCAAATGGAAAGGTTTTCTAGCTGGTGTCAACAACATAACCTGCACCCATTCACGGCTAATTTGTTCAATGGTTTTACAATATTTTGTGTTACTATCATATTAGTTCATTTCAGCTTGTCTGCCCATGGATCTCTTTTTTCAATGCAGTCTCATATCAGAATGTTCTTGAAAGAGATTTTGCATAAGAGGCATCCCAGAAAACTGGTGCCCTCCTTGGGATATTAATTTTGTGTTACAGAAGATAACACGTGCTCCATTTGAACTGGCTAATCTGGTTGACTTAAGGTTCTAACATGGAAAACAATTTTACTAATTGCTCTGACATCTGCAGGAAGGGTTATAACATTTCATAATAAACATGATATCCCCTTGTAACAGAAAAGCTGTGACTTATTAGGTGTAATAAGAATTTCTAGGCCTAGTCATGCCTGCTATGCTTTCTGCTTGATTTAACATTACTATCAGGCCTGTTGATTTTAAACTTGTCACATAATTAAAGTATAACTGTATAAAAAGCTTATTATCAGATCTGTGGTACAAAATAAACTCTAAATTAAATAACTCTAAAGTCAAACTATAAAACAATTAGTGCAGTCATATATAACTTGCTTCTATCAATAATTTGATCCTTAATGAATTAAATCTTTTAGTCACCATTAAACATTAATTATAAAAGAGTGCAATCAAGATGGTCCTTTAATCCATCAAAGTGAGCATGTTCATGCATATCAGTGATTTACACTGATTACTTAAAGTAGGTTGTCATCATACATAGTGGATTCAAAGTGACTAGCTACAATAAAAGCACAAATTATAGAAAACAAAAAATACTATGCAAATATCTGCAAAGCTAAGGGAAGTGTTAAAAGTAATGTAATTGGTGATTAAACATCACTTAAGCACTGAAATACTGCAGTCAATGATAGATGAGTGTCTTGTTTTAGTTTACTGTCAGCTATTGGCCTACCACATCCTGTAGTGTGCTTATACCGTGGATTTCTTTGGCATGCTGCTTAGCCTTTGGTGGCCACTTGAATATCAGCAGTGTTTATTTGCCAAATATGATAAACCTGAAAACATTTTAGTGCTCTGCTCCTTTTTTCCCTCCTTTTAATTGGTGAAGAATCCCCAGTTTGCTTCTGTTTTATTCCATGTTGCTTGTGCTTGGCCCTGGTCTATTGTCTTTCTTTGCTAATAATCAGTTCACAATTTACTGAGCAACTTGGCAGTTTAAGGTCTCTTTTTTTCCATAGAAGATACTGTTTTTGAACACAGCAGTTCCTATTGTTGCTTTCCCTTCTCCCAGCCAGTGCTACTTTGAACTACCCATGAATCCTTGGAGGGATTGTCTGGAGAGGTTTTGTTCTCCATACATATGCATCTTTGTCTCACAGTTGTATTGCATGATCACTGTATTTTGCTGTAAATGAACTCCCACTTCATTTCCATTTTAGAAAGCTCTTTTAGTTTGGGTAGAGCAGTTAATGAGGTCTGTAGAGCCAGCCTTTCTATGAATGTTTTGACCTCTGATGGGGAAGATAATACAAATTTCATCCTCTCTGTCCTTACAATCAGAATTGTTGCATACCTTAAAATAGTCACATAAATGGGGTACAAAAGAGTTCTCTCATATCACATCATTGGTGCAACTTGTGGATTCCAGAGAATAGTCTGCCATAAGAACAGATTGATAGCTCCCCCATGGTACCACAAGTTGCTTTCTATTGTTTCTTATTGTCCAGTCTCTGATATTGGCATACTGCATGGCCATAATTATGTGGCACAGAGAATGTCTGTAATTATTTTAATTGGTCCTACTCTATGAATTATTTCAATTAAAGGACTGTGAGTATGTATTTTACTTTGATTATCAACTTCACCCGTTGCACCTGTATTGCTTTTGGCACCCCAAACAATTATTGCATTACATCTTCATGATCTGTTATTCACATCCATCAGTTTTTTTTCTCTGTTAAGTTGCAATATCCTAGCATATTTTGGCAGTTCCTGCTTTCTCCTGTTCTAGGTTCCTTTTTAACATATAAATCCTATCTGTTATAGTGAGGATCTTTGTCTCCTTGTCTAAAATGCACTCTTGCTGTTTTCCTGCTGCACTATGATAGGCCTCTACATTGAAGGCCACGAGAGAGACGTTCAAATAGTTTTGTGGTACTTACGTATTATTGCAACCAGATTTTGAAGGACTCATAACTGGCACACTTTTCGTCATACGAGTGCATTTCAGATTGAAAAGGAGTGTTCAAACTCAGGACTACTTTCGAAGCACAGTGGTTAAATAGCAAGAATGGGAATAACCTCCTAATTCCTCTTCCTGTTTAGGCTCAACTGCGGTCCCTGTTTAGCAACTTCAAGCAGTCACACTCATGACTTTCAAACATTCTGAATGCATGCAATACTTTCTATTAAGGCTTCATTACTGGTTGACACTGACATTAATTTGCAAAATCCTTGTAGTCTTAGTGTATCTGCCTACGTTTTAAAATATTTATAGCAATTCCACATCCAATAATTTGAAGCTCTGTTTGTCATATAACTTGGTGTCACGTAACAGAATGTGTACTTAAGAAAGTCAGTGTGGGGCTTGACTATGCACCAAATCAGTTAGATCCAAAGGGGTTTCAGCAGAAAACAAATATTTGGTTGTAATGGGGGGGGGGGGGGGCATAAACAACAAACAAAGGAGAAGTATCAGAGAAAGGTAACGTAATTTGGAAGTTTTACCAGCTTAACCTCTACCTCAGTCTGCATATGAAAACAGCAGAAATGAGATTGCAGGGTCCTGGGAGAGTGCGTCTTTTGCAGAACTGTGGAAATCCCAGAGACGGATCTTCTCCAGACTAAATCAACCTGTTTGTGACCCATAAGTAAAAGCACACACATCTGTGACATACACACATTTCAGTACACAGTCTGACCACATTTCTTGCCCCGACAAATGAGCATAAAGCACCCGCTGTGAAACTTAACAATCTGGTTGCGATAATAAGCAAGTACCGTTTTGCTGTAATCATCCTGTTGCATTTGTGAAGTACTGTTATAGTGTTCTGTGCTCAGCCTTGTCTGCATTTAGTAAATCTACATTTCTGAGTCTGCTACTACTAAGATAAGCTCAGAAGAATTAAAATATCTACTCTCATAGAGCATATCCCAAACATTATATATGGAACATGGAAAACTCTCCATCCCTAAATAATATCTGTTTTGGAGGTTTTATTTTCAAGAACAAAGCATTTCTCATATTCAGTACATTTATGTAGTGAAAAGCTGACAATTAGCTTTTATTATATGTCTCCCTTCAGTAGAATAATTAGTAAATATTGTATCAAAATAAATTGGTGGGGGGGTCTACCTGTTGCAATCTTCTGACATCTTGGGAAAGATAACCTCTTGCTTGCATCTCAGCCACCTTTCAAGTAGCTTGGCATGTAATGGATTTCTTATGTCCTCTGTTTAGCAAGCAATTCATATATTCTCTGTGTATAATCTTAGGCTCATACTCTTGAGAAGTATTCCTAGAGGCAATAAGAAATGCCCTACTGGGGAGGGCTTGCATAAGTTCAGGGTATTTGCAAAATCAGCATGTGTAAATTTATTCACTCCCATAGGTTTATGATATAAGTTTCTGGTCACAACCTTGTCATTTGATCTCTTTAAAGTGACATCTAAAAATCTAACCTCATTATGATGAACTCCCTGTATAATGGTAACACAAGAAATGGAGTTCAAAAACCCAAAAAAACTTGTAAAATTATCCAGTACATTTCTCCTATTGATGCAGAAGTCATCTATGTACATTAACTACAAGACCACATTTTCATTGAAATAACTGGAATTACAAATAAATGCACTATCGATGGTACACAAAGAAATATTAGCAGAAGACAGAGTGTGAGATCCCCATTGCAGTAGCCCTTATTTGGACATCATTTTTATTGTTAAATGCAAAGATGTTATGAATAAAATGAGTTATATAAAGGATGACCGGGACCACTTCCCCATAACTGCTCTGACTAATTAAACCATTTTAATATGATGCATCAAGTCATCTTCCGTCCACTTGAAGACATTAAGCTGAGGAAACAGTAGCTCTAGCAGAATACAGCCTTATAATAACTTGATATACATACACTGCTTGCCCTGGGTTTGTTGTTTTATCTGAACTGTCACTATCCTGTCCTTGTTCTACCATGATAAAAATATAATTATGCAACAGTTTTTTTTCCTCCTCTAGGTATATCTTCCCCTAGAAGATTCCATTTGTAGAGGAACGTCACACTTTTTAGCCTCATTTGTGAATGCCTCCTTAAAAGAACTAATTTAAGCCATCACATCTCATTTGCTGAGAAGCTGTGACAATTTGGTAGTGTGCTCTCAACCCATTACCATACAGCACCAGTCTGTGCAATTGCTTTTATGAGTCATGAGTACTTTAGTAGATTAACTAACAAAACCAAGGGAATTCCCAGAAAAGTGCATACAGCAAAAACTAAATAACCAAAACTCCATGCAGAGACAGCAGAACCAAAGACATAACTCAAAAAATGAATGTGACTTGGTAATAAACTCTCCTTTGGTGACTTTTAAGCTGCTTATATTTTGAGTCTCATGTTCGGTTCCTGCTCTGTCTGTGCATGGAGTTTTGGTTACTTGAGGAAATCGTCAAAGACTGCTTTCATATGAGGAGGCTTACTTGACTGCATCCCTATAGATCACAATCTAGTGCCAAACTATCTAGTTGTTAAGCTGTTTTAATGGGTCTATATCAGAACATTGAAGTTTTAAAACTTCAAATGTTCTAATATCGACCAGTTTTGAGCGAATGCTGAAAATAGCGAAGCTGCAGAACACCAAATTCTTTCCTAGGAAAGAATTCGGTTGGCCGGTTCTGTGGCTTCGCTATTTTCAGTGCTGTGGTGGAAGTTCAGGTAAGTGTGCGATTGTGTGGTTGTTAGGATTAGGGTGCGGGTTAGGTGAGTTAGGGCGCGGGTTAGGTGAGTTAGGGTTAGGGCGTGGGTTAGGTGAGTTAGGGTGCGGGTTAGGTGAATTAGGGTTAAGGGCAGGTTAAGTGAGTTAGGGTTAGGGCGCGGGTTAGGTGAGTGTGCGATAGTAACTGACCTTAGGGTTAGGGATTGGGTTAAGGTAAGTGGATAGATAGTTGTGTATGTATAGTTTAGTGTAGGGTTAGTTGTAGGATTATAAGTGTATGTGTGTGTATTGATGTTTTTTAGGTGTACTTGTGTTGTGTGTATGTGTTTTGGAATAGCAAATTTTTTCCTGTTCTGAATGTTTGATATTATGTGGTTTAAATATTTTAGGTTCGATGAAATAGTGTTCGCTATTTTCATCTTTCGATAACGTGGTATAAATGCATTTTAATCAAGACTTAGGAGTTTCATGTTGAAATGTACTGCTCATCTTCATTTGCTTCCATAAGTCATTTTTATAATTATTTTAGGAGATCATGAAACTGCAGTTGCATAACATGAAATAAGTAAATAAAAATATAATTTCTCCATTTTGTCACATTATGATAGGTGCCTTCACAGGAGTTAATTATATTGCCTTCAGTTGTTCCAGTTGCTAAAATATATTCACTTTTCACATGTTTTATTGGTCCAGCCTTATTTTTCTCTTTTCATCGCTATGCTAGAATTTGGTAGAAATGGCTGTAGCAAGATTTGGGGAGTTATATTTGGTCAGAGAAGCATTTCTGATTATGAGAAATTAGAAAATAATTAGTTTTATGATTATTTTGGAAATAGTAACTTGTTTCATTTACATTGTGGAAGACTTTAGCATACTGGTTTTGTAATATTGCTCTCTTGGTTTAAGCAATGTCTATATTTTATTATCATAGGAGGTTATTAAGCTATTGGTCCTAATGCCGCTACAAGCCTAGCCATGTTATACCCTTGTTCCCTTATGGACCAAGATATATAGTCTATGTTTGCATGTGAATCTAAGATCAGCACCGGCTGCCCCTGTCTTAGAGGCACATAGGTGAAACCCCAGGTGTAAATTTACAGTTTCCCATCCAGTTGTCCAGGTAATGCTTAAATAGGGTCATTGAGGACCTCTGTTTTATATGAATTGGGAGTTTGTTCTAGACGAGTGGCAACCTCTGGGAGATATGTCTGTCTCTCCAGCATGTTCTGTTAATGTTGCAGGGTAGGTTAAGATCCCTAGAGTGAGTGAATTTTGTCCCATTGGATTTGCAGATGTGCAGCAGCTTCAACAAGACAGGGTCTGAGACTGCTCTGTAGACCAGGCACAAGTCACCTCTAAACAGTCTATATGATACTGAGTAAAGTGATAGGGCCTTCAGTCTGTCCGTGTATGTCATGTGTTGTAGGCCCTGAATTTTCTTGGTGAGAAGCCTCTGAGGTCTCTCCAATTGCTGCAGGTGTCTTGTGAAATATATACAGAATGGAGCATTGTACACTGTTATTAATCCGAAGAGAGCTGAGTACAGGAAAGTTATAACCTCCTTAACTTTGAATGCCCTACCTTTGCTTATGAGGTGTGCAGTGTAGAAGGCCTTCCTTACTATTGTGGACACCTGATTAAAAAGCATTATTAGGTTCATAGTAGGCTAACTGCTTTAGGGAGCCAATTTAACCCTAGCTAATCACCACCTGTAAGGTTCAAACCTTGCACCTTGTGTATTTAAGGTAAAAACCTTAACCATTATACCAACCTCCCAAACTAACAATTTTAGTAACTTCCCAAGACATTATTTTGGTACGCAGAAGCCATAAAGCTAAAACACTGAAGGGCAGATCCTACCTGTTATATCTGGTGGATTTATTTGAAAATGTGACCAAGGCCAATGACAAGGGCAAATCTGTGCATACAGCATACCTTGACTTGGCTAAGGGTTTTAGCACAATCTCACATTCAGGCATTACCAATAAGCTTAGCAAACTGAATGTAAACCCCTTTGTTGTAAGATGGGTTGCCAACAGGCTCACAAACCTGACACACACTATCAGAGTCGGTGACTCCACATCAACCAGCAGACCTGTTATCAGTGGGTTACCACAGGGTCAATGTTGTGCCCCCTACTATTTGGTATATACTTCTCAGAAGTTCAGGTCAAAATTAAGGGGTTATGGCTGACCAAGTTTGCAAATTACTGCAAATTAGGTGCAATCATTGAATCCCCAAGTGATGTCAGTATACTCCAGGATGGTCACATGCAGATCAATGACTGGTGTATTAGTCATGGTCTCAAACTGGATGCAAACAAATGCATCATCATTCCGTTCAGCACAAACAATGTTCCCTTCACACTATTAAATCAATAATACCCTAAGTACCCATTAAGTGGTAAGGGACCAGGGATCACAAGTTGACTGTGACCTTAACTTTGATCACCATGTGCCTGCTCGTGTAAGGAAAGCTTTCAAAATAGCACACCTGATTAATAAATGCATTTATTAATCAGGTGTGCTATATAACAGGTTATAACTTCTTTTGCTCTCGAAGTTATAACCCCCCATACTCAGCACTTATCCGGCCCATAATTGAGTATAACACCCCATTTGGCATGTACCATACTAAGCACCTGCAGCAATTAGAGGACCTCAGAGGTTTCTAACAAAGAAGATCAAGGAGCCTCAGTATGTGCCTTATACAGACTTACTAAAGTCCCTGTCACTATACTCATAATTGTATAGACTTCTTAGGGGAGACTTATGCCTGGCCTATACAGCATTCCAAAACTCAAACCTAATGAGCTTTCTGCATATCCATAAATCATACTGGACTAGGGCTGCTTGTTACAGGGAGTTAAATATGGCCTGTGACTTAAGTAGAACATTTTGGAGGGACAGATTTATCTCCCAGTGACTGATGCATCTTTGGAATAGGCTATCAATTCACGTGAAACAGAGCACCTCTATGACACTGTTCAAGAGGAACCTGGACAAGTGGATGGGGCACCGTAAATTCTTATGAGGGACAGAGCACACAACCCTCCTGGACATGGGCAGTCATCACTAAATGCAATCTTGGTTATTGACTTGCATTTCTATGGTATTAAATTGTAATGAAATGGCTAGGCTTAAAATGACCTCCAGGTCAATAGCCTAGTAATCTGCTATGATCCTGTGGTCCTAAAATGTGGCCAATACCAAGTGTTATATACTTCTTACCAAACATTCTAAATGTTTCATATTTTTTCTGTGACCATGAGTGACAAGTCTAAAATTCTTCTGTCATATTTTAAACTCAGAGATTGTGAAACTTGATCAAGAAACAGTCCATATATGCAGATAGGGTTAAAATTTTTCTTCCAATACTAGCAGATGAAGACCATATGGGTTTTATAGTAAAGAGAAATTCATATGATAATATAAAAAGAACAATAACTTTGATTGAATCTGTCAAAAGTTTAAATAAGAACTTAACACTAGTTAGCCTTGATATAAACTGCGCTTTTGATTCGATCAATTGGGAATACTTATTTACTCTATTGGGAGAATTACATTTTACTAACACTTTTATAAATCTTATCACACAGCTATATAAAGATAGTCAAGCTTACATTAAAATTGCTACAGATGTATCTCAAAATATACCAATAATTAAAGGAACTAAACAAAGATGCCCCTTATCTCCTTTTATTGTTCACATTATTTATAGAACCATGGACAAACTTAATAAGGTGGGATAATGACACTGAAGGTTTTAAATTAAATTCTATCGAGTCTTCCAAAATACAAATATTTGTGGATGACATACTTATTATCCTTGGTGGAAATAATACATCTATCTCTGCACTCTCTAAAAATATGGAAGACTTTCAAAAAAATCTGGACTGATATTTAATAATAATAAAAATCAAATTCTTTTAATTGGTCCAAAGAAGTTCAATTTGTATGATAAATACAAAAAATATTTAACACAGTCTGAACAAATAATTTATTTAGGTATCGTAATTACTAACAATATTAAAGATATTATTCAAATAAATTATAACAATAGTTTAATTGCAGTAGAAAGCCTTGTAAATAAATGGAATAAGATTCCCTTTTCTATGGATGAAAAACTTTCAATTATAAAAATGATTTTACTCCCTAAAATTCTCTATATTATCCAATCAATGTCTATACCCCCTCCTAATTTAATAATCAAGAAATTCAATTCAATGATTCAAAAATTCTTATGGTTTCCAAATAAGCCCAGAATTGCATTAGCCTATCATTTGAAAAACTGGGACAATGGATGCATAGTTTTGCCAAACTTGGAAATGTATTCACTTTTGTCAATGATTAAAACTATCTCCCTTCTTTTAGATGTCTAATACACTGCAAAATGGGAAAAAAATTAGAAATATTATCAGATGATGCAAAAAGTAATAATTCTCAGAAATTAACATTGGTAAATAATTTATTTATCTGGATATTGAAATATTATTTCTCTGTTCTTCTCACACTTTTAAATCTAACTATATGATATTCCTTTTAAAAACTTTTAGAAATTATACTAGTGTGGTCTCCTTTAAGGCCCCTGAGCCAGTGGTAAACATTACTCAAACCGCTGAATCACTTACAAATGCCTTCTACCAGCACCTACAGGACTGCATGGATCAGGCAATCCCAAACAAAACTAAGACTCTCTGTACCAAAGGCAAGCATCCAGTCTGGTGGACCCCAGCCATAAACAAGCTCTACAACAAAAGGAGGAAGCTACTACAAGATAGAGCAAAATCCTTGAAAGGTAAGACACCTTTGATCATTATAAGTAAAAAACTAAGAGCTCTCATAAAATCATCCAAGGCAAATTTTGAGAGAAAAATCGCCAAGGACTCTAAAGACAATCATAAGGCCTTCTTTAGCTATGTTAGAAACCTAGGAGGAAACTCCCAGATATGCTCAGAATTAGTTCAAAATGATTTGAAAATTACTGAACCTACACACATTGCCAACATACTGGCTGACAGGTTCAGTGCAAACTTCTCCCGCCCCTCCCCCCCAAAAGGAGAGATATCTATTCCAGAGGATTGTAGCCCCCCAAACATCTCCAACGCCCAGGTGAGAACTGCCCTCACTAAGGCAAAAACACAGCATCCATGGGACCAGATGGTGTCCCCAGCTGTGTGCTTCACGAACTCAACGAGGAATTAAACCCACAGTTAGGACAGCTGTTTAATCTTAGCCTCACCTCAGGATACACTCCAAGGAGTGGCGACGGTGACTGTGGTCCCACTTCATAAGGGCGGTGCCTCCACAGACCCTGGAAATTACCGCCCCATTAGCTTGACAAGCCTTATCTGCAAAGCCATGGAGAGGATCATAATGGAACTCATAAATAAAGACATAGGGAACTTGCAGACTTTGGATCCAACCCAGTTTGGCTTTGTCAAAGGCAGATCCTGCCTCTTAAACTTGGTTGACTTTTTCGAGACAGTCACCAAGGCCATTGATGAGGAAAGGCAGTCCATACAGCCTACCTCGACCTGGCAAAGGCCTTCACACAATACCCCACTCAGGTATCATCGAAAAACTCATCAGCTTGAATGTAAACCCATACATCACAAGATGGGTTGCAAACTGGCTAAGTGACAGAACCCACAGGGTCAGAGTTGCTGGAGCCATGTCAGACTCAAAGCCTGTCACAAGTGGTGTCCCACAGGGCTCAGTCCTGGGTCCACTCTTGTTCGGCATCTACTTTTCTGAAGTACAAGCAAACACAGGAGGGTTATGGCTGACAAAGTTTGCAGATGACTGCAAACTGGGCCATAGTCGAAAACACATCTGACACAGATATCCTCCAGAAGGGCCTCACAGAAATGGATAACTGGTGCCAGAGCCATGGCCTGAAGTTAAACACCAAAAATGCATAGTCATACCCTTCGGGAAAAACAAGGTTACCCCTAGCTACCATATAGGTGGCAATCCACTGAGCACAGAAAAAGTCATCAGGGATCTGGGGACCCAGGTTGACAGTAGCCTTCGCTTTGACACTCATGTTGCTAAAGTAGTTAGGAAAACCTTCTATATCGCCCACCTGATCATGAAGGGATTCACATCTAGATCAAGGGAGGTCATCGTCCCCTGTACTCATCACTCATTAGACCTATGATTGAGTACAATGCCCGTTCGAATGTATCTGTCCAGACACCTACTGGAGCTTGAAAGGCCCCAAAAGTTCCTCACCAAAAGGATAAAGGGTCTCAAAATATGTCTTATGCTGCCCGACTGAAAGAACTCCAGCTCTATTCAGTCTCATACCGCTTGCTCAGAGGTGACCTGTGCCTGACATATAAGGCCATGTCAAACCCAGATTTGATGAATATGCTTCACCTCAAAAAATCTAGATCCCTCAGAACCACAAGGGCGGGAGACTTAAACCTTGACACGGTTATAAATAGAACGTGCTGGAGGGACAGATTCATCACCCAGAGACTCCCTGTGCTGTGGAACAAAATCCCGGTACATGTGAGGCAGAGCACCTCGCTGGCCTTGTTCAAGAGGAATCTTGACCAATGGATGGGAGATTGCAGATATACCCCAGGGATTACTTCAGTGTCACTGCTTGACAGAGGCACAGCAAAATGATAGGCATAGTTTTTATTCAAACTAAAGGGGTGGCGAAAGCCACATAACTATGGGCTAGGCTTATAAATGCCCTTGGGCAGATAGCCTAGTATGAACCTATGAACCTATGAACCTATATATTTAAATTTAATATATATGAGGATTGGTTATTTCTTCTCTTCCCCATAGCTTACACACAAGGAATCATGTTCTCATCTGATTATGCAAAAATATCATCATTTCAGCAACAACATGACAAAGGACAATTTGAAATCCATTAATCTACTGAAGATTGAATATGAATTCGATACATTTTTATGGTTAGACTTACAAGAAGGCAGACAATATATTTTAAATAAAGGTAAAAAAGAAATATTCCCTGAGGAATGAACTGTGCTCAAAGACACAAACCAAGATAAAAATAAAACAATGAAGCATAGATACACGACCAGGAGCATAAAATAAAAACTGGTTTAATGACACGGTAAGCATTTTCACACAATACAATGTGCTTCCTCAGACTTCAGAAAACAGATATCATATGGCAAACTTTTATACTCTAAAGGAGTCAAATCAATCAATTATTCAATTAAAACAATTAAAAAGCTTCTTCATTTAAAGAGACTTCTGGCTTTTAAGACAGGCTTAATAGAACCTCTACCATTTAAGCCAGGAAGTTTATCTGCTTGCATGGTTATGATCCAATGTAGTTCTCTTGTCTCAGTGAAGTTTTTCAAATCCCCCCGGCTATTTGCTGTAATAAGTTCAATAGCCCTAAAAATAAAATTATGTTCATTCTCTGCTTCCCTAGAATGTTTGGCAAGTGCATTACATTAATCACCAATATTAATGCAATAAGAATGTTCCCTTATACATTCCAATAAGGACCTATTTGTCTTGCCAATATAAAAACAAGGACATGCTTTACAACAAGCTAGATATATCAAATTTCTAGTATGACAATTTGCTTTAATATTGAATTTATATTTGATACGTGTGACAAGATGTATAAACACTGGTGAACTATCTATAAGGGAATAAAACCTGCATCTAGTACAGCTACATTGTATTGTGTGAAAGCGCTTACTGTGTCATTAAACCAGTTTTTATTTTATGCTCCTGGTCATGTATCTATGCTTCATTGTTTTATTTTTATCTTGGTTTGTGTCTTTCAGCACAGTTCATTCCTCGGGGAATATTTATTTTTTACCTGTATCTGCAGTTATTGTTCCCCCTGGAAGTATGGCCATGGGATTGGATTTGGAGCTTGATTTTGCTCCTGGAAAATATGGGACTGATGCCAAAGATCATTTTGGAAGGATGTTAAGTTTGGATATGCATCCTTTACTGGCTAAATCTATGCTTGAACCTGAGCAAGAGTATAAATTGAGTAATGCTGATGAAACTAGACTTTTTCTGGAAGTGCGTGAGCTTGAGAATGACTTGTTTAAGCTCAAACTTATCCAGTGGCAGTGCCTACACTTTGAAGCCTGCATCTTCCATAAAGTTATTACACGTGGATTATGCATTCTAAATATGCCCACCTATGGTGAATTCTACCCTCAGCTGCTGAGTAAATGGCAGCAGCTCAACATCAAATGTAGTTTTAACTACA
Organism: Protopterus annectens; assembly: GCF_019279795.1. NCBI lineage: Eukaryota > Metazoa > Chordata > Ceratodontiformes > Protopteridae > Protopterus > Protopterus annectens. The sequence goes on from NC_056726.1 coordinate 920,677,327, forward strand.
TTTGTCTGCTTTTAGATTTTTTCAAACCCATTGAGGCTGAACTTTTCAAGCAGGTTATTAAGAGGTATGCTGAACTTTTGAGCCAGTTTGGCGATAATTTTTTGCACAAACTTGATAATGTTTTAGATAATATCTACTCTTTTGAATAGCGGCTCAGGGTTCAAAAAAATAAAAAAATAAAAAACGACCTGCTGGATTTCCAGAAAGACAATGTTTTTGTTTGGCCATGAGATACTAATGTGAATAATGTGAACAATGTTGATAACACATCTAAAAATGCCCCTACTGTTGCCATGAGTACCTCTAACAGTTCTGAAGCAGAAGTGGATAATGACTCAGTTAGTATGGCCAATCCAGATCTTCAGATGAACATGCCCACTTGTTCTACACAAGTGAATGGTTCCTCTAGCTCTACAGTTGAATCAGGGAAACTGCCAGATGACTGGAAGAGAACCATGAATGTAGCAACGTCTTACACTATTCCTTTGCTACCGCTACCTATTAGACAAAAGGATTTTTCTCGCCAACCTCGATCCATGAGTCATGGAAGGAAACACCAGAGACAGAGGGAGGATCCACAGTCTCAGAACATCAAATGGATGTGGATGGACATGAAAACTCATTGATTTATAACATTTCAAGTAAGACATTAACTTTGTCGCAAGAACAATTATTAAAATGGGGCCTTTCTTTTATACCGGCCCAACATTCTCAATTTAGTGAAACAGTCATTGGTTTAAAGATGTTTGTGCGCAATGTTATGCTTAAAATGATGTATGTAGATAATACTGAATCTATTGTTTTTAAAAAGCCTAGTACATTTCAACCTGTACTGCATCCCCTTCTTGAGAAGTTTAGCAAAAAATGTGAACATGATCTTGAAGAGGCATATAGGAGTGGCCAGCTTGGAGATAGATTTTTTTAATTTGAGTAATGATGACGGTAGAGCATTGATTGAATTACAGCAGGATGATGACATTATTATCAAGAGTGCAGATAAAGGCAGTGTGATCGTGGTGATGGACCATGTGCCCCTATATTTGCAAATCTTTTATTGCTGGAATGGGAACAAAGCCATGTCTTTCAAAGTAGATTTTTTCAGTATATGAACGTATATGTGAGATTCTTGGACGACATCTTTATCTTATGGAAAGGACCAGAGAATTTAATAAAGGAATTGATTCAACATCTAAATGAGAGTACAAGATTTTTAAAATGTACATACACCTATGATAAGAATGGAATAAATTACTTAGACACATACATAGAGATATATGAAAAGGGTTTTAAAAGTAAGGTATATAGGAAACCATCCTTTAGTAATTCTTATTTACAATATACAAGTGATCACCCTTTTAAACAAAAGAACAGTATAGTAAAGGGGCAATTAATAAGAATAGCTAGAATGACCTCAAATATTGAAGATATTGATAAAGAATTGAATGGGGGTTGTCACCTTAATTCAAGAGAGAGGTTACCCCAGAAAAATATTGGATGAGTATCTTAATTATGTAAGAAGTGAATGGGGAAAAAATATAAGCCATTGTTAGGGGATTTAGAGAGTACTAAAGTGGGTAGAAGTTCAATAGCTGGAGAGAATAATAGGTTTGAGAAAGCTATGGTAGTTCCATATGGAAAAAATACATATGAGGTAGAGAGAATAGTGAAAAGGAATTGGGCTATTTTAAGGAATAATCAGAGGTTGTGGAACACTGGTGGTACTAAACCACATTTTGTTTATAAAGTAGGCCCTAATTTAAAAAAAACTTTTGAGAAGGGCATGAGAAACAAAAAATGAGAAGGCACTAACAAATGTGGACACTGTACGCAATGTAAATATATTTGCCTAGATGAGAAAGTAACCATCAATAATTCTTTACAAACCATGGTTATATTTGAAAAAGGTCATTGTCAGACTATAGGAGTTATATATTTGGCTATGTGTAAGTCCTGTCCCTCATTCTATGTAGGTAAGACAGAGAGAAGATTGAGGGACAGGATTTACGAACATACATACCAAATAGCTACTAAAAATGTAAATAATGCCCTATATAGGCATTCTATTAGCTGTGTGGCATATAAAGAGTTTAGATTTGCAATTTTAGAAAAAGTGTCACAAAACCCTAGGGGGGGCGACTATAGAAGCCATATTGAGGAAAGAGAATTAAGATGGCAAATAAAATTACAAGCAAGTCACCCCCCCCCGGGTTAAATGAAATCATTTCAATAAAACCTATATTAATTAAGAGAATGGAATGCTAAAAATAAGAACATAAAGTATTCATGTTTTTTTACATATGTTTTTAATACATTTTTTTATACAATTGTATAAATATATATTTATATGGCATAAATATATATGTTTATATTCACATATTTTTGTGTATTTCTAAGATAAATTCAAGAGCACGCTTAATTAAATATATAATATACTATTAGTTTCAAGCAATACTATACACATATCCAGTATTTTTTAGGAATGGAATGAACTTTAAATGTTTACATTTTTAACTTGTTTTGTAAATAGGATTGTTTAAAAGGGATGTCCCTTTAAATGTTGTATTTTTAAAAAAAAAATGTTTAAAAAATTGTTTTAATTGATGATGACATCATTATCACAGGGGGACATAAGGAGGGAAATTGGATAGTAATTTGATTCTGATGAAGTTCCTATGGAAGGGAAGAAAGCGCTCAATCCAACTTTTTGTATTTGCTGAATAAATTGATCGTGAGTGAACGTATCCAAAGCGGTGACTGCTTGTTATTATTGATGGACCATAGTTATTATTCTGGCACCATTCGTGATATGTTATCTGATAATGAAACTTATGTTGAGGTGAACTATGACTTTGTAGAGGGCAGGAGTGAGCAAGTTTATGCTGCTTTATATAGGTTCATAGGTAGTACTAGGCTATTGGCCCTAGGGCCTATATAAGCCTAGCCAAAAAGGTATCCTGGTTTTCGCCACTGAAGAAAATTATTTTCCTGTGCTCCTTTCGAGCAGAGCCACAGAAGTGATCCCCGGGATGAATTTCCTATTTCCCATGAATATCTCCATTTCCATATGACTGTTATTGTAGTAAATTGATAACAAAGGAACTTTTTGACTACTTGTTAGTTGAGCATCCTTTAATTCCTATTTTCCAGGGACTGCCTAAAGTACATAAGAACTTACTTAGGCCTCCCTTTAGACCTGTAGTCTCTGGAAATGGATGGCTCACTGAGCCCTTTCTCTATTTTTACAGAGAAGCAACTTAGACCTATTTTAAAAAGAACCAAAAGAACCACATGTTTTGAATGACACCAAACAGTTTTTGGAAGATCTATATAGATTTAGTGAGGCAAATGCTATATCAGGAGACTGTTTGTTAGTTACATTGGATGTTGTCTCTTTATTTACAGCTATCCCTCACCATCAAGGGATTAATATGGTTCGAGAGTTTCTGGTTAAAAATAGTGATTATGATTTAAAGGATGTTGATTTGACTTGTATGTTTCTGGAAGTTGTTTTGGATAACAACATTTTTCTCTTTGAGAAACAGGTATAGCTACAGAAATTGGCGTAGCTATGGTCATTTCTTGTGCCATTAGCTACACCAACATTGTTATGGCCCAATGGGAAAAATCTTTTGTACTGAAGTTTAATGAATATACCTCTTTTTTAAAGTTCTATCAGAGATTTGTAGACAATCTCTTTTTATTATGGGGCGGAACTGAGTTCCAGCTGTTACAGTTCGTTGAATATCTACAATCAATGACTAATTTTTTTAAAATTTACTTATACATTTTCCAGGGAGGACCTTGATTTTTAGATGTCTTTATACAAAGAGACGCACTGTATAGGTTCCATACTAAATTATTTATAAAAGCTTGTAGAAAAAATACTTTACTACAAAGAGACAGCATGCACCCCGGCAAATTGTCATACTAGAAATTTGATATATCTAGCTTGCTGTAAAGCTTGTCCTTGTTTTTATATTGGCAAGACAAATAGGTCCTTGTTGGAATGTTTCAGTTTTTGCTGAAGAAGACTGTTGCAGTTTTTTTTTTTTTTTTTATTTCTACCCAATAACTGTGTTTAACTGTGGTGGGTTTTTCCTCGTGGTGTCCTAGGCAAGATTTTATTGTGGTTCCTTGTTGGAATGTATAAGGGAACATTCTTATTATATTAATATTGGTGATTCAAGTAATGCACTTGCCAAACATTCTATGGAAGCAGGGAATGAACATCATTTTATTTTTAGGGCTATTGAACTTATTACAGCAAATAGCCAGGGGGGATTTGAAAAACTTCACTGAGACAAGAGGCATACATTGGATCATAACCATGCAAGCAGATAAACTTCCTGGCTTAAATGGCAGAGTTTCTATTAAGCCTGTCTTAAAAGCCAGAAGGCTCTTTAAATGAAGATGCTTTTTAATTGTTTTAATTGAATAATTGATTGATTTGACTCCTTTAGAGTATAAAAGTTTGCTATATGATATCTGTTTTCTGTGGTCTGAGGAAGCATATTGTATTGTGTGAAAGCACTTATCATGTCATTAAACCAGTTTTTATTTTATGCTCCTGGTCGTGTAGCTGTGCTTCATTGTTTTATTTTTATATTTTAAATAAACTTGACTGAGTGTCCACATCAACAACAACAAAAAAAAATCAATACCAAAATTATTACATTATTTGACTTATCAATACAACGTATCTCCCCTTTTAAAAATAAATTGTTACACATATATAAGGCAATTAAGTCTGATTTGGATATATATTCTGATAGCCAGTGAAATTATTTTTCTTCAAATAATTATCTTCCCACAGACCAAGATAAGCTAAATATATTACAGTCTGCTAGTGTGACCACATCATCACCTAAATGGAGATTATTTACCTGGAAGTATTTGTATAGATCATTCCTTACCTCATTCACTATAAGTAAATTTAGCAAAAAGAGTGTTATATGTTGGAGGTGTAATATGGAAGCGAATGCGGATTGGTCTCACATATTTTATGATTGTGTTGATTTAAAAAAAATATTGGGAAGATATTACACCTTTTTACAAGCAATTTTTACTGATAATATTGTACTTTCTAAATCACTTATTTTATTTAATACACCAGTTCTTGAATGTATAAGGAAAACTAAATACCCTTTGATTTGGTCTATACTATCTGTTGCCAGAAAAACCATTACAAGGAATTGGAAATCTAATACTTCACCCTCATTTTGAGAATTTAAAAATCTACTTATTGAAGTCTGTTATCTGGAAAGGATGACTATTAAGTCAATATCTACTAGGAATGCTACTATATATATATATATATATATATAATATGTGGAATAAATTATATGAATTATTAGAAACATAGTTTGATAATCTTGTAATTAGTTGATATATATCAATACTCTTATGTATGGTGAACTTCTTTGTATATAGTTTAGTTACGTTTGATTTTTTGTTTATTATCTCTTACTTAATTTGAAAATTGTGCTTTTTTAGCTAATATTTGTTTATTTCTGTATTGATTCTAATAAAGCTGTTTTTATAAAAAAAAAAAAGAAAAAGTCAAAGCAGTTTATCAAAAGTTAATGCCAGGAGACAAGGAAACATTATTGAAATATTTACAAATTAACTGTTATCTAATGAAGCTTGCACATAAAATGCCTGAGACAGTTATGTATCCAAAAAGCTATTAAAGCAAGAGGTACCCTGGAAATGGAGCTATGAACAGAGAAAGAGTTTTCAAATGTCACAAAAATTCTTTTCACGACTTTCAAGATGAAAATACTATGACGCAGATAAGAATGCTGCGATGTAAGTAAATGCCATTCAGAATTATGTAGTACTGTGACATTTTAGGACACTTATACCTATAGGTCAAAAGTACTGACAAAGTTGCAAATAAATATGTTCAGGTAGAAAGAAAATCATAGCAATGATATATGCTTTTGAGGATTTTCATTAATATACCAATTTTAATGAAGTTCAGGAGGAAGCAGAACACAAACACACACAAAGCATATTCATAATGTACTTTTGTAGGGTATCATTGAAACTGCAGAGGATGTCACTTAATCTACAGGTATAGTCTAAAATGAATATGCAGACTTGGCAAGAGGTGGCACATAGTAGATGCATTCCTCAGATATATTTGTCAGAGACATATAAAAAGGACTGCTAGAAGAATAACTAGAAATTATTTAGGTAATACTCGGCTATTAGTGATTAATGAAAAAGAGTTTCACAGATGAAGTAATTGTGACTTAGAATAGCAATTGCTGAAAAACTTTACAATGAAAGGATGACCCAAACAAAAATAACCAGTAAGGAAAGAAGGAAATAGCTTCTGTCCTGGAGCATCCACAGAGATTCCTTACTAAAAAGAATGCAGGGTATAAACAACATGTCCTATGTAGACTGCCACAAAACCAAATCACTGTGCTCAGTCTCCTACAGACTGTTGAGATGCAATTGGTGCCTGGTTTACAATGTATCCTCTGAATCCACTCTGATGGACCTGTTGCACATTCACAAAACACATAGCATCAGAATTACCTAATCTATGGATGTAAACCTTATCACCAACATAAACAGGACATGTTGGAGGGACAGGTATATGTCTCAGAGACTTCCCCTTCTCTGGAACAGGCTTCCTATCCATGTGAAGCAGAGTTCTTCCCTAACTCAATTCAAGTGTAACTTGGACCAGAGGATGGGGAATCAGACGTTTATTCTTGGTCCCGCACCTATATCTCTAGTAGACAGAAGCAGCCTGTAAATCATTGATCTCCCATGCCCAAGCGTATATATACCCATTAAAGTAGCCTTAGGGTATTAAAACTCAGCCCTCTGAGGGTCATTAGTCTAGTAATTGCCTATGCACCTGACATAGTAATAGTTCCTAATAAAATGAGAAGACAGGTAAATGAATTGTATTTAGGAACAGTAATGTCTGAAGTGATATCAGTTCCTGAATATGAATGTTATATTCAGGTAGAAAAATGAGTAAAACAGAGTTGTGCCCATTACAATCCATGCCATGACAACACTATAAAAGTAGATATGCTAACATATTAAGTTATAGACCATTGTTGTACTCAATAGGTTACCAATTTGTTATATTTCAAAAATTCCTGTATCTTGAATGCATGTGGACTATTACCCTGGTCCTTTGAAATAATCCAACTGACAGACAAATAACAAATGCAAGTGTGTTTTTTACAATAATATCTATATTCTACAGATAAGGGACACCTGATTTTGTCATATATGAAAATGACCCACAATATATAAGTGAGTAATTCAGAAGATTTTTATGTGAATGGGAATTCAAAAATATCTAGTCCACACTATCTTCAGTCAAATGAACTTGTAGAAAGAAGTGTGCAAATAGTCAAGAAAGTCATAAGAAGGGTCTGTAGAAAGTGGCACAATGATTATCAAGTCACAGTTTTTGAATATAAATAACCCATTATAAGAACTCAGTTGTTCACTAACTCATCTTTTACTAGACAGAAGTCTAAAAAGCAAACTACATACTGCAGCTACATTGCTGATACATGAAAACCAGCACAATGTAAAATAAATGTTGCAAATAAATTAGCAGAGATAGAAATACAACTTTGACAAAAAATGCAGAAGATTACCAGAATTGCAGGCTAAATGAAAGCAAGACATCAGAAACCCAATACTGCTGCATGGTGTAGTGGGCTGGAGTCCTGCCCATGACCCAGACAACTTGAGTTTAACAGCTTGGACACTGGAGTAGCCAGATGGGAAGAAGTGTTAAGGAATGTTAACTCAGCTAACCCACTTCAGGTGGGAGGGTCAAGTTTCTGCTTGTGATCTAGCATTCCCATGGTGATGGGTGTAGTCTGTAATTGTATAATAGATAGCCACTGAATTTGGCATACTGGGAGCTGGAAATACTTGACCTTAAATACAGTGATGCACATGATGACAAGCAGCCATGCCATTTGGGGATAACAACATTAGCAACAAATGTTGTGGAATACTAGGATTGCATATGTTGCACTCCTGGGTTGCTATACTGTGGGTTTTCTTATCCCCTTCCTAGCCAATGTGGCCTTAGTCCTGGGGGTTAGTACTAAGGACCACTTAAGTTACAAGCAAATGGAGCAACACTGAACAGCTGATGATTAGTTGGAACAGCACTTAAAAGGGAAGAAAACCCTTCAAAAAGTCATGAGAAAATATGAATCCTGGAAATGATGCAGGTGGCACCACAACTGAATCAAGATCCTTTGTAGTTCATAGAGAATATGGAAAGCTGTAAAAGAGAAATTGCAGATACATGAACAAAGCCATTCCAGGAAGATAAGCAACCACAAGCAGTCTTTTTACAAGTAGACAAAAATGGGGTAACTGTGAGAGACTCCGAGAGTTGTGTCTCCAAGTGAACAGGTTGTAACACAAGAACTGTCATAAAAAGATCAGTCTTCCAGTGTAACCACCTCTAATACATGTAGAGAGGGTGCGAAAGAATCCAGACAGATATATGGACAGTTACAGTTAGAAATTATTCCAAAGAATGAAATATTGCGTTTTTTTTTTTATAATGGTATATTTGAGATGAATAGTACATGACATGATTTACTACAGTTAATATTACTGTGAACTATTGTGTAACATGATTCACATTACCTAAAAATATATCACACAGATATAGTTTCTAAACTTTAAAAATGTGGGCGATCATATATTGGTTTATAACTTTGTGGCTACTGAAATAGATAGTGATCTGCATGTCATATGCTATGTAGTTTTTCTAGAGTGTTCAAATGGAATATAGACCTCATTGAGGTTAGACAATATCTGTTTTATCTATGTGAGATTTGTGACATTCCATCAGCATGTCACAAAATTGAATTACTGAACACATAAGTATTCAAAACACAAATCATTGACTTCACAACAAAACAAAAATATAATTTCTGTGCAAAATATCATGTTTTTTTTTTTTGCATGGAGGACAAATCCCAAGCAACCACACAGGTCCTGCTAATGATATATATGAATATACCAACTCATTTTATCAAACCCCACTATTCCACAGTCTTGCTTAAAAAACAGTACAGCTGATTTTTTTTAATCATCTGTGCTGGCTTTTTCAGAAGTTGATAAAACTAAACATCTACAAAATATATGTATTCCATCTATGTGTTGTGTATCATCTAGTGCCATGAGATACATTTCTTTCTCACAGTCATGAAAAGTAGTTCAGAATTTCACTAACTCAGAAGTTTAATTGCTTTGCTCCCTTGCACATAGTTCAGGGATCTGATGTTGTCCTTTTCAATCATTACTCAATGATTGGATATCAGCTCCAACCACGGATCTGAATAGGTTGCATACCCTAGACTCCTGGATTCAACTCACGAGATCCTCCATCTTATAATAATGCCTCAGTCAACTAGCTATACCTCAGGTCTCATTTGCTCCCATAATGCTACAGACTTGTTCTTCAAGCTCTAGGGTCGATGGCAACAGCCATAACATTAGTCCCAATGGCCAACTTTTATATGTGCATTCTTCAATGGACTTTAGATGCTCAGTGGTCGATTCTGCAGCATCCTCTGTCCTTTCCAGTTAAACTCACTCAAGTCTGCAAGGATCATCTTTTTTGATGGATTCAGTCAGACAAAGTTTCCCTGGACTGTCCATTTATTCTCTCCCCTCCAGTAGCCATGGTGACCACAGATACCTTCCATCTCGGGTTGGTGAAGTAATTCTTGGATGGATGGTCCAAGGCACATGACCCCCCCCAAAGACACCAATTCCCATTTCAATGTCCTAGAGATTAGAGTGATTCTACTACCATTGCAGGCCTTTCAGGATGTTCTTTCTCTGGGGACCATTGGAATACAAACTGACAACATGGTTGTGATTTGGTACATCAGGGCAGAACCTGTTCTTACCCCCTTTGTCAAGAGGTACTGAGAGTGAGCCAGCGGGCAATCTCTTTCAACTACTTTCTAATAGCAATGGACATACCAGGGAAGTTCAGTGTTTTAGCAGACAGATTCAGCAGCTTACTTTTGATGCCTTACAAGTGGTCTCTCAATCAGTGGTGGAGATTTTTTTTCTGCTGTTGGGGCCAACTTTGCGCAACCTTTTTGCCTCTCCCCTCAACAGAAAGTGCAGCATGTTATTTTCTATAATCCCCCCCCCCCAGGGGGAGTGACAGAGAGATGATGTAGCTCATGTTTGGCACTCGGGTCTCCTTTACACTTATCCCCAGTTACCTCTAATTCCAAAACTCTTAAAGAAAGCACTTTTGTTGAAGAGATCAGTTATTCTCATTGCTTACTTTTGTCCTCATCAAGTATGGTTCCCCTTGTGGTCTCATCTTTGATATCCTCCACGGATAATGGAATCCAATGCAGACCTTCACTTGCATCCCTCTGGGATGGAGCATCTCAATATTCCAGGCCTAAGACTGAATGCATGATTTCTCCATTTCCATTGAAAACTAGACAACTCAGGTTTTCCTCCCCAGTCTGACACATACTTCTATCCTAAAAGGAAAAAAGACTGCAGAAAACCATGGAGGTGACCACAAATTCCACTTTATTCAACCAAGACTGAGTGCTTTTCTAAGAATGTATCACAACTTCTTCAGATTCTGAAGACAGTTGATGATACATTCCTATGAAAGCAACATTGATGACAACTGTGCAGCAGCTACCTGGTGATACCCTCATAGCAGCTACCTGGTGAAACCCTCATAGCTTTGTAGCTCATTACAAACTAGATTTGAATATTCTTCCACAAGGGCCAACCATGATTCACATACCTGGGGACTCTATTTCAATCATTGAGGAACAAATGAAAAGGACAACATCAGACATTAAAATTATGTGCTCACCATAACTATGTATCTGTGTTGTCTATTTTCATTCTTCCTCAACTACCTCTCCTCCTTCTCACTTCCTTTCATCTTCTGGAATGACTTTATGGATATTGTGCAACCCTTTGTTCCAGATTTGAGCCCCGTCTCTCTCTTCCTTTTTATGGCTATATGTTGATGGTTTATAAGGCAGCAAATTCAATCTGAGATAATGCTAGTTGACCGGAGCATTGTGAGTAGAAGGAGGAGCTTGTGAGTTGGGTCAAAGAGGTTAGTGTATTTGGCCAAGTTGGATACGAGGTCACATCCAGTACCCAACTGTTGAGGAAGAATGAAAATGGGCAACACAGATGCATAGTTATGGTGAGTACATAACTTTAATATATGTTTATTGGTCATTAAGACTGACAAGGACAATATCAACAATATAACTTTTGTAAGTTCAGTAGCCTGGTATAAACCCATGTTAGCTATCTAACAGGATCATATATTTGGAGAAAGGATCCATTAATTGCATATACCTCTGTCTCTACAACCTTAGCTTAGAAACTCATGACAGATGCAAGAAGGTTATGTTTGAAGAGAAGCACCAAATTATCTTTGAGAAGAGGTGCTAGCATTTGTTTTCATCTGTGTACAGCACTCACCCACTAGCTCTAGCAACTTGAATCAAAAGATACAGAGAAGTCCTTATACGCCATCTTGAACTTCATGCTTACAGTCTTTATTTTGCTATGCAGGCAAACCCTGCAAAATCAAAGGCTCTTTACAAGTATATATAAGATTAAAATCACTACAACAGAAAGACAGCTTTATTTTTTGACAGCAACTGCTCAACATATGTGGCACATGTGACATTGCCAGCCCAACTATCTGGAATATTTTAAATAATTCTATGTCATTTGTGAATATTGATAAGATTTATACAGAACTATATGTTATGTACTGAGCTTCAAGAAGGTAACAACAGCATACCCTGCTGGAACATAGAAGATTACATTTACAAAACTTCAAGAAAATAAGTTGAAATGAAGTGCTTTAAAATGTGCTATAAAAGTTAGTTTCAATGCAGCAAGCAGACACAATGTCTATAGCTAGACTTTTTTTATTGTCTGAAAAGAAAAGTAATTACTAGGTTTAAAATGTAAAGCGTTTGATTGTTTTATGACTTCCTAGCAGCTGCACAGTTCTGAACAATCATCTGAGCGATATGTATTTTTAACAGAGTTGTTACAATTCTTAGTTGTGTTTTAGCCTGGGAACTGAAGTCAGGTGACAAAGAGTGATGTCATCCAAGCTAACCCAGCAGTTATGTTTGATATTAATTTAAGAACTCTCTGAGAGAGAGAGAGACTATGCACTTTGTAGTTTGTCTTTGACCTGGAAACATCCATAATCACCATCACCTCCACACAAGTAACAGGGTACAATAATTTTTTTAGATATTGATAGGAATATGGCAAAGATTAGTTTAGATATTTCCTGTATTTATTTGAGACTGTCCTGCAATGTTGTTTTAAAATATTTCCTGTGATTTTGAACTCTGAAGCTCTTAGTGTACTTGCATATATATTTAGTGACACTGTACAGGCCACTCCTAAATAGCCTTGCTTGGTCAGACTACTATTTAGATAATAGTAACATTACACAGTAGGATTGGACACCCTTTGTACAGGCCTTATAGTAGCTGATAAGTAGGGTGGCTGGTGGCAGCTGGTACTACCTTATAGTCTGGGCAGAAGGGTGCATAGCTAGTAAACCTGTGCCAGCCTTTCCCATGTGTGTGTGTGTTTGTATATCAATCAAATCTCAAAGTGTGTGTGTGTGTGTGTGTGTGTGTGTGTGTGTGTGTGTGTGTGTGTGTGTGTGTGTGTGTGTGTGTGTGTGAGCTACTTGGGCAGGGACACTAAGCACTGGTTGGACAGATAGGGTGCTAGAGGTCTTAGCTTGGCCACTCAGCTGAGATCTCAACCCTATAGCTGTGCCAGTGGGGAGTCTTATTGGGGATCTGGAGAAAGAGGGAGAAACCAGCCCCAGACTGACTGTGATCTCTATGTGGTCTTAAGGGAAATTGTATTTACTGTGTTTGTACTTGTCATCCTGCCATTGTGTATGCCCCTCATTGTTGCCACTGGTGAGGATTGAGGATCCTTGATTACTGGGCTAGTGCAGGGGTGTCACAGCATATATTTGGGAACAAAGAGAAAACCACACTGTATAAAGGAACTTGAAAATTCAAAAGGGGATATTCCAGGGTGGCTCTCTGTCACTGCTGCTATTTTGTCTTGCCCTTAACCCATTAAGTTGTCTACTTAACAGATTAGGTCATGGCTACAATTTGTCTCCCAGAAAACAGCAAAGTGCAAAAACGTCTCATCTTCTTTTTGTGGGTGATTTAAAACTGTATAGTTCATCAGATGAGAAACTGAAAGCACAGTTGCAAAAAACTTTTTCAAATGATTTAAGAATGTCATTTGGTCTTCATAAATTAACAAAACCAACCTTTAAAGCAGGAAAGCTGAAGCACCAAGAAAATATCAGTTTGGGAGAGGAATGTGATAAGAACTTGAGCAAGAGGGAGTGTATAAATATTTGGGAATTGATGAAGGATCAACAATAAAACATGAACAAATGTGAGTAAAACTTAGTAAGGAATATTTTGGAAGACTTCACTGAAAACAGTGTTGACATCTAGGAACAAAGTCTAAGCTATAAACCAATTTGCTCTTCCTGTCCTAACTTCAGTTTTGAAGTAATTAACTGAGCCCAAAAGGTGTTGGATAAGTTGGACAGGAAAACAAGAAGGATGCTTCATGCTCATCATATGATTTATAAAAATCAGTGCATACCAAGATTATATAGTCCCCTTTCTGAAGGAGGTATGGCCTCATTGAAACTGATTACATGTATAGATCTGCAGTCGTAGGACTGCATACATATCTTCTGACCTCACAAGATCCAAACATAGTGAAAGTTTTGAAACATGAGGAGAATAAGTCTAAGATGACTTCCCTGCTTAGTTTAGCAGAAGTATATTGGCGTCAAGTGGGAATGGAAATCAAGCCAGAAGTAGATAAAATCAGGCAGCAACTGAATGTGCCAAAAAAACTAAAGAAAGAATATAAGGTGAAGGATCAGATGATAGGCAAGAAATGTGGAAAAATGCATAAATATATTTGCAAGTATAGTAAACTCTTGGACCAACCTCATTTTGATCAGGACTGAATGCAGGGATGATTAAGTAGAGATGAATTTAAACCAAAAGATGAAAGATTAATATTGGCGGCCCAAGATAGTGGACTACGTACACATTGGTTTACAAAGTCCATTGAACATGTGGGAGAAACAGACAAATGTAAGTTTTGTAAAACAGAACTGGAAATAGTCGCACATCTTGTTGCTGGCTGTGATATACTAATGGCAGAAGGACTGTATTCTGAAAGGCATAATAATGTGGCACGACCATTGCATTGGGCATTGTGCAAACATTATAATATTGAAGTAGCTGAAAAACACTGGAAACAAGTGCCAATAAAGCATCATAGCAAATAATGAAGTTTATAACACATGGGATCATCCATTACCAACAGTTCAAAAAATAGATGTGAGAAAGACAGATATAGTAGTAGATAAAAAGAAGACAACAGCAGCATTGATCACTGAAATTGCTACACCCAGTGACCACAGTGTCTTATGTACAGAGAGACACAAAGTCATAAAATACCAGGATTTGCAAGCAGAAACGAGGGTAAGGTGGAAGAAAGATACTCAGACAGTTTCAGTAGTAGTAGGAGCAATGAGTCTTTTAAAAAAGAATTTACAGTCATAAGATGTATTACCAATGGTTTACTATCAATATCTCAAACATCAACACACATTCTGTACATAAACACCGAAAAAAATTCTGAATTCCAGAATACTAATTAGGTAAACATGTCGAAAACATGTCAACGGCTTCGACATTTCTGAAAGTTTACCTACTGACACTTACCCACTAGATTCCCAGCAGTACAAACATATGCAATTCAGTACTGCACATCACCCCCATGTGGGGGGCTGTGCTCCCTACACCACCTGCAAATTATATATTCCGGCTCTGAGAATGCACTAGAGTGAGGAAAAGGGTAAATTTCCCTATCCACACTGTACTTTGATCTCTATTTGTAATGTCGACCTCATATAAGTAAATGCACAGTGGCATTTGCTAAAGGACATTTGCAGAAGTGTACTTCAGCAATATGGGAATCAGCCAACACACATTCGGCATTCTCATCTTCTCCTAACTGCACTTCTACATTTTGGTAGTAAACCGTTACTAATACATGTAATTCTGTATGAATTGCAGAAGGAGTCATTACTAGGCACATTGCAGGTGCTGCAAAGAGCATTTCTGGCTAATATCAAAGATTGGAACAATGCTAATTTCTTGAACTTTAATCATACTTTAACTTGGGAATGGGTCCATTCCTGTCATAGTATTAGAAACCTAAAAGGCTTGGAGAAATTAAAAATAAAGGATACCGCTGCAGAGCTGGGACAACATACACATTTTACTTAGCATATTGATGTCAGGATCACATTTATCTATTAAAGCTGAGGGGAGAAACTGTTAACCAAGTTGCCACCATACTGTGCAACCTCTGGGGGACAGTCTTAGCAGTTACTTTTCTGGGAAAAAATGAGATAGCCAAATTTAGATGTAGTAAATGTTATGTCATCCATTTGAGACATTCTTGTGAGAGCATTTTGAGTTAAAAGTAACTATATATTAAAATGGCATAGTATTATCACATTCAATTTGGAAATTAGTCCCACCGAACTCCAAGTTTTAGGGACCATATTCAACAAGTGTTGATCAGTCTTCAGAGCATTACCAGCATTCATAATGAATGATGGTATTACATTTGTGCTCTAGCCCTCTGTGTGTGGCATAGACTACAGCATCTACTTGTTATAAATAGGTAGTTTGCTACAGTTAAAGAGAAGAGAGTTTTTTTTTTTTGCTTTTCAGATTGAAGGAAAGGAGCTTGTTTTGTTTGTTTCTCAACTTAAGGTTGGGGGTGCAGAAAAATATGCCAGCCAGCACTCTTAAAGGCTCTCTCCAAACAAAATAAAAAAAAAGGTCCATAAGACTCTAAGTATATTGTCACATCAGGTAGAAAATACTCATCCAAACACCAAAAGTTGTATAAAACATATTGGTTTCAGCTAACAGCCTTCATTAGTGCTAAGGTTGGGGGTGGGGGTGCCAAATCATGGGATGGCACCTGGTGCTGGAATAGCTAGCCATGCCTAAGCTTAGTGGTGTTAAAGCAGCAACTCAGCACATAATGATATTTATTTTCTTTTGTAGATTGGTAAGTTGAACCACATTTTTAGCTATAACCTTGCTGTAAACAACATGGTTAGCCAAAACTGAATTTAAAAAGTAGACTAGCTACTTATTTAACTGTATTTCTGCCTGTAAGTCATTTTCCAGTTGTGCACTTGCCTTGCTTTATTTAAAAAGTTAAAATTTTCAAATTTCTAATTTTGCAAAGTTTTAATTGAGTTTACTGTTCTAGGCTATATACTCAAGCACATTAGCCTTTCTGTGCTTATTTACTGTATAACTGCATTGTTTAGCCTGATTTAACCCCCCCAAAAAAAATTCTATCTTGTTTGCTAATTTCCTACCTTTTCTAACTAGAATAGTCCAGTTTCCAGGCTTTGCTGGTTTCAGGACTTTAGTTTCAGTGTTCAGAGCTATCCAGAACTTGCTGTGGTAGAGGGAGGTCCTACTGCTTACCAGGGAGAGTGGGAGCATTGTACTGCCTAGCTAACACTAGAGGAATGGTTTCCAGCTCTGAAATTGAAATTTTATTAGCCATGTTGGGCTTATTTCTAGCCCTTTCAACTTTCTGGCATAAATACACGTGTTTGTACATGTTTGAGCTTGTTTTAGATCAGCAGAACCTGTTTGGGCAACCTATAGACTACTACAGCACCAGAAATGAGAAAGAGAAACTTTTTGTGCTAACTGCAAGTACTTTTTGCTGAATTTTCTATTTTTTGTTGATTTTAGTCATTTTTATTACCTTCACTTCTCAGAAAGCTTAAAAAGTAGACTAG
This sequence comes from Protopterus annectens, assembly GCF_019279795.1. Lineage (NCBI taxonomy): Eukaryota > Metazoa > Chordata > Ceratodontiformes > Protopteridae > Protopterus > Protopterus annectens. The sequence continues at coordinate 920,694,302 of NC_056726.1, forward strand.
CTACTTATTTAACTGTATTTCTTTTTTTTTTCCATAATAAATTTTTATTGAAATATATTTTCCAAAAACATTACAAAAATACAATAAACATCACACACATAATACACTATAACTACTACAAACCATTTATACAATATCTACATGAAATGCTTCCTATATTTAATATATTCCTAAAATCAGTATCATGCTAATATAATATTGAAGACCTTTTCCCATATTTTCGGGTTATTAATATTTTTGTTAGTTTGTTTCAGAAGTAATTTATGTGCTAGTATATGCTTTATAGCCACAAGCTTAAAATTATTCCATGATGTCTTATGTGGTTCTAGCCAATTTGTGGCTATATAGAGTTTCATCAGCAAAAAAATATTCATACAAATAATAGTTTGCGATCTGGAAAGCTCTCTTGGAGGAATGTGTAGAATCATAAATTCCCATGACAGTGTAGAACTTTGATAACCCATCTTTTGCAGTTGTACTTTAAGAGAGTTCCAAAGTTTATATATGCATTTACAACTCCAGAACATATAAAGAAGATCCGCTGTTTGATCTGCACAGTATGGACAAATTGGAGAGTTCCTAGGGTTAAATTTATGTAATCTAAGATGTGTGTAATATGCATTGTTCCAAATCATCAATTGCGTGTACATCAGTTTTTGAAAATAAACTGATTTCCTAGTTATATCAATTGCTTTTAATATCTGATTGTCTGTTACTGTTACTTTGTTTACCCAATACTCTGAAAGCAAAATTTTGTCCTGAAATTTCAAATCCTTAATTAATTTGTATGCAGTTGCAGTAATGTTTCAGTCACCTAACTCATTCTCAAAACAAAAATTATAAAGCATATCAGGACTCGAAGCTGAGAGCTACTACACTATACCTCATCACTCAACCTGTCTGGCCACTTGGATAGTGCAGGGAAGTAATATATCTTCACATATACTGCTATGACCTCTGTCAGCAGTGTGCAGTGAAGCTGCATGGGGTCATGCGTTGCTAAATAATGCAGAACCAAAACAATTAAATACATTCGGTTTCTATTTTCAGACATGTAACAGATGCCAAGTACATATGTATAAGCACAGCAGGCTTCACTAAGCACAGTGATGCACCGCTCAAACATATATTAATCTTAAAAAAAACAATTAAACAAAAGAAATTGCTCTCCAGGGGAGTAAAGAAGAGCAAGAGTTTACAGGAGGGGACTTCACCATAACTATAAACTCAGACTGGTCATTGGAGACTCCATCATGAGACACATTGATGTCCCTCTCACCAGGCTGAGTAAGGAGAAAGTCACAGTCAGTTGCTTATCAGTGGCTAGGATCCACCACATTATGCACACATTCAGGTCATTGGACCCACAAGTGCCAGTGTGACTCAGTCATAGTCCAGGTGGGAGTAAATAACTTGAGACGTACCTCCCTAGACTATATGAAGAGAGGCATCATAGAGCTCTCAAAATATGTGTCTCAGGCTGGTATGAACCTAGCATTGAGCAACATTTTACCTTCTCCAAGGATGATGCCACAATACGAACAAAAGATGATCGACTTTAATAATTGGTTAATTTCTTGTGTTATTTTAATGGGGTACAATATTTGTCAGCTTGGAAGGAGATGGTCAACAGACCACGCTAGACTTTCGAATATTAGCTAAAGTACTTCTGACACAGCAAATCAAAACCAAAGAAAATCTAAAGGTATTACTGCTCAATGTTAGGAGTATAAACAAAAACTCCTCTCCCTAGAAGCTCTCTTCACCCTAGAGAATGCTGATGTCTGTGCGATCACTGAGCCATGGTTTAAAGAAGCAGATAGCACAATGCATTCCACACATTTCGACCAGCTACTATACAGACAGGGACTAAAGGTGGAGGTGTCTTTATTTACATCAAAAATAAATATACCTCAAGGCTGGTCAAACAGGACAATGCACTTGAGCTGATCCCTTCCTTACCAGCTATAGGTCCCCCTCTATGACCCAGAAAACCCATACCATGTATTTAAACTTATTAGAAACACTAACCATCCAACCCAATACCATATTCATGGGCACCTTTAATTATCCTGCTATTAACTGGGAATCTTATATGACACCAAAAATACAGGACAGAGACTCCTGGATTTTGTATACACAAACTCCCTGAACCAGATAGTCCATACACCAACCAGCAGCCTCACTGGATCTGGTCCTCACTAATATGGGAGAGTGCTGCACACCCCCTACTGTATTGTCTTCCCTGGTAAGGTCAAACCACAAAATGGTCTCCTTTGAAGTAAAAATAAAAACCTGGCCTCCCAGCTAAACCTGGAATATTCAGGAACAACTCTAAGGCTAACCTGCTATTAAGTGGTAACGTGGCAAAATTTGAAGCCCCCCCCCCATAAACCCTGAGAACACTGCTGCCTATGCAGAACCTTTTACAGAAACTCTGTACAAGTATGTTAATAGCTACATAGAGGCAGCTGTACCCACCAGGAAGAAGTACAGAAATAGCTCAAAAACAAGCCACCCTGGTGGAATCACAAAATCAATAGGCTATATAACTGAAGAAAGAAACTCATGGCAAAAATTAGGAGGTGAAGCACCCAGCAGTATAAAAGCACTCTCATCAAACTAAATAAAGATTTCAGAGGACAAATAAAGTCTATCAAAGCCAAATTTCAGATGAATCTAGTCTTCTGGGCCAAGGACAACTACAAAGCATTCTTTAGCTATGTCCGCAACCTCAAGGGCAACGCACAATTGTGCGCAGAGCTCATTGTAAATGGAGCCACCTATACTGAGCCAGAAGATATAGCAAACATACTGGCTGATAAATTCAGCTCCAACTTTATCCCTTTCTCCCCCACAATCTTCCCTCAGGAAATACCATGTAATATAACTCCCTCTGCTATCAATAGGGAACAGGTCCTTAATGCTGTCTCTCTCTAAGGCCAAGAACACTGCATCAATCAGCCCAGACAATATCCCAGGATGCCTTCTAAATAGCATAAAACATGACCTATCAGTGCCTCTAGAACTACTATTTAACTATAGCCTCCAAACAGGCTTCATGCCACATGAGTGGAGAACAGCAACAGTCATCCCTCTGCACAAAGATGGGCCATCTACAGACCCTGGAATCTATAGATCAATAAGTCTCACTAGTCTTATATGTAAAACCATGGAACGAATTATCATGGAAATGATCAATAATGATATAGTAAACCTCCGGACACTGGACCAAACCCAGTTTGGTTTTGTCAAGAGCAGATCATGCCTACTCAGTCTGGTGGAATTCTTTGAGAAGGTCACCAGAGCAATGGATAAAGGTAAAATGGTTCACACTGCCTACCTTGACCTGGCAAGGCATTTGACAATACCCCACTTGGGCATTGTTGACAAACTCAAATGGGTAGGCACAAACTCATATGTCACCCTGTGGATAGCCAACTGGCTCACAGACAGGATGCAGGAAGTTAGAACTGGGGAGCCCACCTCTACAAAGAGGCCATTCATAAGTGGAGTCTGTTAAGGATCAGTCCTTGGACCTTTCCTTTTTGGTGTTTACTTCTCTGAAGTCAATGTCATTGGTCTCTGGCTGACTAAATTTTCAGATGATTGCAAACTAGGAGCTGTCATTGAATCCCACACTGACACAAATGTTCTCCAGGAGGTCTGATACAGCCAAACAACTGGTGTCAGAGCCATAGACTAAAACTAAATGCAAGAAATGCATAATATTAGCCTTCATGAAGTCACCCATCCCTGGTAACTATCATATTGACAACACACCCCTTAGAGTTGACCCAGTAAACAGGGACTTAGGGACACACATAAATAGTAATCTTGGCTTTGACCATCATGTGTCTACAGTAGTGAGAAAATCCTTCCATGTTGTGAAACTTATAAACAAAGGTATGGCATCTAAGTTCAAGTAAGTCATTGTTCCTCTGTATTCATCATTCATCAGACCTATCATTGTTACAATGACCCCTTTGGTATGTACCTAACCAGGCATATCCAACAATTGGAACATCCACAGAGGTTCCTCACTAAAAGAATACAGGGCTTAAATAAAATGTCCTATGCAGACCACCTCAAGGCTCTATCCCTGTATTCTGTCTCCTACAGGTTTTTGTGAGGAGATCTATGCCTGACATACAGGGCATTACCAGACCTCATTCTGATGGACCACCTGCATATCCACAAAACAAACAGCACCAGAATTACTCATTCAAAAGACTTAAACCTTGCCTGAGATATTGACAGGACCTGCTGGAGAGACAGGTATGTATTCCAGAGATTACCCCATCTCTTGAACAGGCTCCCCATACATGTGAAGCAGAGTTCCTCTCTAACCTAATTCATGTGCAACCTAGACATTTGGATGGGGAATAGGAAATTCATTCTTGGTTTGGCAACTATGTCTCTAATGGACACAGGCAACTTGTAAATGGTTCATCTTCCAGGCCCTAGCTTGTAAATGTTTCATCTCCCAAGCCCCTGCTTACACTCATCAAGTGTATCAGAACTTGTCAGAGATTTGGGATGCATGGCTAGGCTGAAAAAGAACCTTATGGTCATTAGCCTAGTAAATACCTATGAAACTATAAACCATATACCAGTGCTAATGCAGGTAGAAATAGAAGGGCAGGAAGACAGGAAAACTGCATGGAAATGAACACTCTATAAGTGGAGAGACCAAAGCAGGAAAAAAACTGCAGAGCATGGTAGAGGAAGAACTAAAATATACAAAGGAGTGACACTAGTGAGATGCAATTAAAACCACAACGAGGGAGAAGATTATGAGGGATGAAGGATGGAATAAGAGATAAAATGATAGGCAGATCAAAGAACTAGAGAAGCAACTTGTGGAAATCCAGAAGATGATATGAGGATAAAAGAAGGACAAGGAAGTATTACAGATTCAGCGGAACATAATAAAAACAAAACTGGAGAGCGAGGTGAAGAAAGTAACCCAGGTAGAGCAATGAAACTAGAAGGATTACTGTGAGATAGTAGGAGAAGAGCAGAGGAACATGTAGCAAGAAAACACAAAAAGAAAAGAGGAGGAACATATAGTGAGTCTGAAAGTAAATAATTAGAGAATCTTCTAGGAGTCTTTCTGCAAATATACAAAGAAACAAAGGAGGCACATCCATCATACTGGAGGTTTGAGAAAAAGAGGGGCAGGTACCAACTGCAAGAAGTATACAGACAGACACTGAATAAGGACACCAGGATAGAAGAAATGAAGAAGGCAGCAAGGATAATTAAAGACAAGAAGGTAGGGGGACCAGATTGATACCCAGAAGAATTCTACAAATGGGGGAGGGGCAATATGGCCAAAAGTATTGAAGGAATCTGTAAGGATTAGGGGGATAGGTGAGATATGAGACTCAATAAAAAGGGACAGAATATTGATGATAGAAAAAGAAAGGGGTATGGACAAGGTAAGCAACTTTTAACTCATTCCCTCCAGTACAGCTCTTTTGAGTGTGCACCTTTAACTCCAAGTGGGTGTGGCTTGAGTCTTTAAAAACTGAAATTATCACCTGACAGTTCTAACAAATATTCATTGACAGAGATCAAATATCAATACAATTGTATTTGCCATTATTCATGGTTCAGGACACAAACTTCTGATACCTTATGTGTTGCATGGTTTTGGAATAATTAATGCAAATGTGAACAAGCAACATTTGATGCCTCGGGGAGCAGTAGGAGGTAACGGCAGATGCACCTAGCGGCATCACTCAGATGTAATGAGATAAATATGAACATCAAAACATTGCCAAAGATACCAGCCAGGAGATTAGATAACAGATAATCCAAGCAGGAGAGAATGGAAATGACAGGGGAAGGTGAATGGAGATGAACTTGCGAGTTTTACAATAATTGAGAGAGGAGGAACAAAAAAGAAACAAAGGTGGCATTGTCTTTTTTATTCTCCAGAAAGCTTTTGACACAATTAGTTAGGGATATCTTTGGGTAGTACTAGAAATAAGAATCTTGAGGACAATTTTATAAGCTGGATAAAGGCAATGTAGACAAGTCCAGAAAGTGAGATAGTAGCAAATGGGGCAGACCCAAACTTGTTGGAGTAAAGACAAAAAACAGTTAAGGATTCCTGCTGTCACTAGGTCTTTTCACACCAGTCACAGAGGATCAAGCTCTGTAGGTCAGGAGGTAGCTAGTGCAGCTAAAAGAGAATTGGGGGGGGGTAGAATATTCACAGATGCCTGTATGCTGCTGTTGGAGGACATAGATGCAACAACAGCACTAGCAATGAAAGTATTCACAAAGTTTGAGGAGGCGTCAAAAAGAAGACATGGTCAGGACAGGATGAATGAAAGCAACAGGAAGTGAAACCATGCAGAAAACAGAGTTCACAAAGTACCTAGGAGTCCTAATGGGGAGTACAACCTCAGAAATATACAGGAGGACCTGCAGAAAACAATGATCAAAATTAATAGCATTATTGATATGGGAGGGGTCAAAACATACACCCATTTGGGAAAAGTGAATCTAGTAGGAATTATAGTGTGACCTATAATAATGTACACACCAACAAACTTGCCAGTAGACCTGATGGATTAAAAATTACCAGAAATACAGAATGATATAGAAAACTGGTTAGAAAAAGGCAATGGGAGGAGATCTGTGAGAGACAAGCTCAGACCAAGTAGGAGAAAATGGGATGGGGAGACCCATACATACATATGTACGCCGAGGCATACAGTATAGTCAGATGGAAGGAAGAAGGAATGGGTGACAGCCACAAAGGAGGTCCACAGTAAGCTAAGGTGGAAGGATATAAGGGCACAATACAAGAAGCCCTGATAGAGAAACAAGACATGGAAAAGACAGGAGGACAGAGAGGTATGGGGAAGGAGCAAGTAGAACTTCTTAGGAAAAAGGCAGGCAGATCAGTGGCAAGTACTAGGAGTGAGGGAGGAAAGGGCCTTAACAAGAAAAAGAGAAGGGGGACACAAAGTAATCAAGACATTGGATGACTTGCTTATGGAATTTATTATTCTTGCATGGGATAGGTGGCCATGTAGAAATAACAAGAGTGAATGTGCTAAACATTGAAAAAGAGAGAGAACATTTGAAGAAGAAGGAGAATGACAATAAAAGGAAAAAGAAGGGTACCATGGGAAATATGACAAAGACAAAAAAAAACAAAGTGAGAAAGATAGTACAAAATCATAAGGGAGAAGAGAGGAAGAGGAATAGGAGACAAGCCATGAAGGATGTAAATAAGTAATCAGGATAGCCAAGGAAATGCATCAATTACACAGAGGGGTGGACCAAACACTAAGGGCAATTGACAGATGGTATCTTACACCAGAATTGCTGGCAATGGATGATAGGAAAACTCTAAATGCTAGAGATGCAACAAAGACTGAGTATGGATGGCACACAGGTTCTGGAATTACAGCTGGGCTCAGAAGATCTGGAAGCAGGCCCTGGACACGTGGGACGAAAATCTTCAAAGCAACAAACACAGAAAACTCACAGTAAGTCTGCTTGTGTAGGTTAGGAACACAAGAAGAGGGATAAGATAGCAGGAAAAGAGAAATCATAAAAATGCTTGGCACAGAGATAAAGTCTGTAGTGGCAGAAAACTGGAAAAAAGCAAGGAGGATAAGCATGAAGAACATAGACTAATGATTCCTGGATGTGATAAGAAGATGTATAAAGCAAAACAGGATGAGGGAATTGACAGAAAAATCAAGGGAACAATGGAGAGGGGTAGTGGAGTACTACAAATGAAAAGGAAGAGGGGAGGGGAGATAGAACAGTATTAAATAATGAAATGTTGAGAATGAAAAACAGAGGGCACCATGTATGAGGACTGCACTGTATAGAAATATGATGTTGTGACGACCTCTCCACCCCAGTACAATGATCAAGGAGCCTCAATCCTCACCACTGACACTAGTGAAAAACAGTCACTAAGAACAGGAATGAATTTACACAGTATTTTCAGATGCAGCTCTCTGCATCAAGCACAATTTCCCCCAAGGAGCACACACGGAACACACTCCAGACCTGGGACTGGATTCTCTGTCTCTTTAGATCCCAAACAAGACTTACTTTGGAGCATTTTGTTGCAGTTCCAAGTAGCTGACACACTCACACCTGGATATTTGATTTTCACACACACACACACACACACACACACACACACACACACACACACACTCCTGGGAAAGTCTGGTACAGATTTACTAGCTGTACCTCTTCTGCCCAGACTATAAGGTAACCATGCTGCCACCAGTCAACCCCTCTCAGGGTCTTACAAGGGTATCCAATTATACTGAGTAAAGCAATACTAATATAAATGGTACAGTGTAACCAAAGCATCAAGGCTTTTTGGAGTGGCCAAGGCATCACTAAAATAAGCACAAGTACTCTCAAGATGTTAAAAGTATTCTCTAAAAGACCAACCACAATGGAAGGTATTTTTGTTTATTTTACATTTGTTAACCGGGAAAGTCCGACTTGGAACAAGCCAATTTTCAGTGGAGGCCTGGAGAGAAATGCTCCAGACGCATGTCTTTGTAATGCTTGTGTAAAAATATTTAATTATAAATAATAAAATAGAAAACATGAGAATACTATATATCTAAGTACAGTAAACAACAGAGGTTCAATCACAGGAGAAATAAAAATAACAAAGTTGGACAGCATCACATAGATGCAGAAAAACAATACTTAACTAATCTCACTATATTTCCTGACTGGCTAAAGAATAACTGTTCCTTAGTTTACTTAATTACTATAGGAAGGCAAGACAGGAGACTGAGATACTTCAACAAGGCAAGGTGATGAGCTTTTGATTAAATTGAACTAACTCAACTGACTGTGATAACTGTCATAGATCTTTATATCAGGTTCCAAAGAAAACAAAACCAAACAAACTAATGTGAGAGTTCCATCCTCTCAATACTGGTTATAGAATGACATCACATTTGATCACCTGACTCTGGTGCAATGCACACTTAGAGCTTTGCTAAGATTTGTTGCAGTATTTAAAAATTGTAGAACAATTTCAAATACTTCTACTCTTCCCTTCCAGAATTCTTTGTTTAAACATATACATTAAATCAGTTATAATAACACTGTTGATACATTTTTAACACAAGCATCTGTACAAATCAGTGTGATAGTCAAATGACACAAAATTATTTACAAATCTCCAGCTAACTAGGTTGGCATATGTTACACATGCAATGCCTTATTCTTACTGGCACAGATGGCAATACCTCACATTGTCACATCTGGTAAAAATGGAAAAAATATAAAAAGGATGGTCCTTCTACCTTAAACATCACAAAGCAAAATCTGCCACCTGAAAGTAAATGGCAAATTGGGTTGTTTCTCTCTTTTTTTAAACAAGAAGCATCTTTATTGAATTATCACTTATGGCATAGGCAATCACATACCTGTGGAAGCATGGAGGTGTTTAGGTGAAATGGCAGTGGAGTTTTTAAGCAGATTGTTTAATGAAATCTTGGAAAGTGAGAGGATGCCTGAAGAATGGAGAAAAAGTGTTTTGGTACCGATTTTTAAGAATAAGGGTGATGTGCAGAGCTGTAGTAACTACAGAGGGATTAAATTGATCAGTCACAGCATGAAGTTATGGGAAAGAGTAGTGGAAGCAAGACTAAGAAGGGACGTGATGATTAGTGATCAGCAATATGGTTTCATGCCAGGAAAGAGCACTACAGATGCGATCTTTGCTCTGAGAGTGTTGATGGAGAAGTACAGAGAATGTCGGAAGGAGTTGCATTGTGTTTTTATAGACTTAGAGAATGCATACGACAGGATGCCTAGAGAGGAGTTGTGGTATTCTATGAGGAAGTCAGGAGTGTCAGAAAAGTATGTAAGAGTGGTACAGGATATGTATGAGGGTAGTGTGACAGCGGTGAGGTCTGCGGTGGGAGTGACAGATACCTTTAAGGTGGAGGTGGGGTTACATCAAGGATCAGCTCTGAGCCCTTTCTTATTTGCAATGGTGATGGACAGGTTGACAGACGAGATCAGACAGGAGTCCCCGTGGACTATGATGTTTGCAGATGACATTGTGATCTGTAGTGAGAGTAGGGAACAGGTAGAGGAGACCCTGAAGAGATGGAGATATGCTCTAGAGAGAAGATGAATGAAGGTCAGCAGGACTAAGACAGAATATATGTGTGTGAATGAGAGGGAGGATGGAGGAATGGTGAGGATGCAAGTAGTAGAGGTGGCGAAGGTGGATGAGTTTAAATACTTGGGGTCAATAGTTCAGAGTAATGGTGAGTGTGGAAGATAGGTGAAGAAGAGAGTACAGGCAGGATGGAGTGGATGGAGAAGAGTGTCAGGAGTGATTTGTGACAGACGAGTACCTGTAAGAGTGAAAGGGAAAGTCTACAAGAGGTAGTGAGACCAGCTATGTTATATGGGTTGGAGACAGTGGCACTGACAAAAAGGCAAGAGTTTGTGCTGGATGTGGCAGAATTAAAGATGTTAAGATTTGCACTGGGTGTGACAAGGGTGGACAGGATTAGGAATAAGTATATTAGAGGGTCAGCCCAGGTTGGAAGGTTTGGAGACAAAGCCAGAGAGGCATAATTATGTTGGTTTGGACATGTGCTGACGAGGGATGCTGAGTATATTGGGAAAAGGATGCTAAGGATGAAGCTAACAGGTAACAGAAAAAGAGGAAGGCCTAACATAAGGTTTATGCATGTGGTGAGAGAGGACATGCAGGTGGTTGGTGTGACAGAGCAAGATGCAGAGGACAGGAAGAAATGGAAACGGGTGATCTGCTGTGGCGACCCCTAATGGGAACAGCCGAAAGAAGATGATGATGATGATGATGGCATAAGCAATCATACATTTATATAAATGAAAACAAAACCATATTGGCATATTTTTAGTTGCAAACATTATACATAACATGGAATTGTCTATACAGTCATTGTCAAAGACTACACAGTTCCTTCAATTCATGCCTTTCCCTGAACCTCATTCTTCCTCCAAAACACTATTCTGCATGCATTGTTCCCACAATTCCTACTTCCTCCCATACAATTTACTCCTGCTTCTTTCCAAAAATTCCACTTTCACCTTCTTTATCTCTCTCTTGCTACATTTACTGCTTCTAGAACAGCTGGTTTAGACTTTGATTTCCATTTTCTAGTAATTGCTGTTTTGGCAGTCACCAGAATTAAACTCAACAAGACTTTACTATATCTAGGCAACTCAAGTTCTGTATCAGAGCTCAAAAAAAATCAATCCTTAGTTACACCAATTTATTCACCCAATATGTCTGATAGAGTACTCTGCGGGGAATTTTTAAAGTCTGCCAACTCATCACACTCTCCAAAAACATGCTCCCAATCACCTCTCTTCTCCCCATCACACCTCCAACACCTGCAATCTAACCAAATTAAAATTTCCTGCAATCTGCTTGGGGTATAGAAACACCCATGTAAAAACTTCCAAGCAGAAATCCCAATCTTCTAGATTTTGTTGCTCACTGGGAGTCATACATATATCCTTCCATTGTTTCCCCTTGAATTTCTTATCCAATCTCTCTTCCCAATCCATTCTAACCTCCACTGATTGAGTCCCATAGTAATCATGCAATATTTTACATGCCCTACCAATTATCCCTTTTTTAACAATAGCTTCTGTTGTAGATTCTACTAAAAAGTCTACCAGTGCTGGTTGTTCACTTGGGATCCCCCTTTCATTTCTCTTTGCCTATTTTTTTATATTAATCCCTGGCAGCTAAAGCAATCTCTAGCCTGCAGTCCAAATGCACTCTTGGCCTCTTCCTACTCTATTACCTTTCCTTCACTTATTATTTGCTCTCAATACCTTTGTTCCTTTGCCAGGTTTATCCAGTAAATTCCAGCTCTCTCTTGCCTGTTTTGTGTACCCTAATTGCAGTCATCCTTATTGTCAGAATCTCCTTTCTCAATTTCCACCTTTCCTGTGTTGTCTTAGTTCTTAAAATACATTCTACTACTTTATGAATATAATATTCTGTATGGTCATTGTTATTCTCCTTAAGGATCTGCATCCAAAATCCCAGTCTCTCCTTATTTCTCAAATAAGGTTATGTCTCTAATAAAAATGCAATGGTAAATTAAAATAGATTAAAATAATTACTCTTTCATTGAGTTTACTGTTGGGTTTCTGCTACTGAAATTTTACGCAACATGGTAAACAATAAAACCAGCAAAACAGTAATTTCTGTATTGAATTGCCAAAACTAATACTGATAACTTTTTGTTAGCATCAAACTGTTAAAAGTAAGACACACACACACACACACACACACACACACACACACACACACACACACACACACACACACACACACAAGCCTATTTGAATGCACACATTTTATGGAATTGAACCAAACTGGAAATGTTATGTCACAAACAGATGTTATTTTTATTGCATGTTACTGGAATTTGAGACCAAGCAGCTGGAAGAACAAAAACTCGGGCTTTGTAAGAAGATGCATCCTTCACAGGAAAATGACTACTACTATGGTCTTCATCCCCTAGGCTTGTACTAATGACTTTGTGCTACTAATAGCCGGTTTTGTTTTCTTTGTCCGAGTCCTTCCCAAGGCCTCATATACTGATTTTAAACAGTTTATCTCATCCTTTTCTCAGAAGCGTGCACACACCCTGGCAGAATGAAACAGGCATTTCTAGGCTGAATTCCTTACATACATCTGGTAAATACAAACATAAATCTGTCAGCTATCAGCTAAGTACATTGTCTTGCAAATGTTTTAGCCCATTAAAAAGAAAAATTTTGTAATCATACAGACCAAGTGGATCTTTTGAAATGCAAAACAATTATTTCTGCATTATAACTAATACACACACACACACACTCACACACACACACACACACACACACACACACACACACACACACACACACACACACACACATATATATATATATATTAATTTTTAGTTAATCTTACTTTTAATCTTATGTTAATTAGCATAATTTACAATACTTACAAGTACTTTACAACAATAAACTTAGTGACTAAAGAAATCAGAATGTGTTTGCACTATGCAGCACGTAGAACAAAGCCAAATAAATTGGAACAAAGAATAATATGAAACCTGAAGGTTTTTAGCACTTTATCTCAAGATATTTAAATAGAATAAAACAATTTCTGACCATGTTGTAATTTAAATCTCTTAGATTAATTTTTAATCATTTTTAATATCAAAAATAAAAATAATAATCTCATTTTTTTAACCAGTTAATTGTCTTAGTTAACTTGATTAAAGTATATGAATCTCTGTCTATATCTACTTCTATCTATAAATATATGTATACGTATATGTATGTGCATATGTATGTGCATACACAAACACACAATCACACATTATGGGGTGCAAGGGAGCAAGTTAAAGTTTCTGCCCTTCTGAACTTTGGACATTGTTTTTCATTATTTTGGATCACTGACTTTGTAGAAATTAGTAAATCATAGCACAACCAAAAAATTGTCGATTCAGTTTTAGAACCTATATCATGAACTTGGTGATTTTGTCCACAGCTTCATATAATTTATTTAAATTGTATTATAAACCAATGAGTAATGGCAAAGTAGGTAGAAATATACCCTTCTTAGGTGTTATCTGGGCTACTTCAGAGACCTTCTTATCATGCCTGTAATACAGCCCCAGAAGAAAAGATAATCTAGTGTGCAGCTTGTCAGTATGATGTTTAAAAAAGAGAGGGAGAATAAAAGAGAAAGAGGGAGAGAGAGAGAATGAAAGAGAGAGAGAGAGAGAGAGAGTCAGAGAGCAGACACACAGACTTCTGTCTGATCCCAATGATTCAACGGTTTTATCGCAGGGGAGTTTAGATGGACCACTTTTCTGCTACATTGCTTCATCTAACTCCAACCTGAAATACCAAAGCTTATGTTTGTTGTTATTAATGTTTACAAACTTTCCAAGAACCACCACATTGCGCAGTCATTTTCTGATACTCATTTTAACATTTTCAGAGTCGCAGAGATATTGAAGCCAAACTCAACATTAAGCAGGCGCAAGGCAAAGAACTAATATTGGAAGGAAAAACAGTTAATCCTAGTATACATAGAACTGATACACACACACACACACACACACACACACACACACACACACACACACACACACACACACACACACACACACACACAGTCACAAACACCAAACACACAGAAGCACGCACTCACTCACTCACTCCCAGACCTCAGCGCATACTCGTAGACACAGAAAATACTTTTGCAGACCACACGCATAAGATCATTCTACAGATAATGCAAAAGGTACATGTCTGAGGGAGGTTTTTGCCTGGATCAGTGAGTCTGAGAAATATACAATGGAAGACTAGATACATCCTGAAGAAACTTGAGAAAATCTAGAGAAATTATACTGAAAAATCCAACCAGATGGAAGTTGATTGTATCTATAAACCACTTTGCATATATAATAATTCTCATTTGCATATCAGGTTATAAGATTGCATTACAATGTGATGGTGTAAACTGCAGTGTTGTGAAAGCAAACGCTGGTAGGCTGTGAGCAGTGTAGACTGTCACTATAAAACAGGGAGAGTATTATGAGTGCATTGTAAACCATCATGCTTTGCCTGTTTGCAAGGATTGCCAATGGGGCTACTTCTATGTACCTCTTGTGCAGTTCATGCGGGTTAGCTATCCTACCTGTTTTCTTATGCTTTTGTGGACAGTTAAGAACACACTTGACAGCATCACTGAGATGGTGTGCTAAGTGGTTCCCTGGATCAGCTCTGTAAATGCAACTATCTATACTGCTGTACTATATAGATATATTTATCTATCTAAAACATAAGAAAAACAGGAAGTTTATGCAATACAAAAATCATACCTTACCTTACAAGAACAAGCCCTGAAGAGTAAACTTAGCTAGTTACTAGGCATGCAGTTAAGAAGGTAATTGAGGAGGCTAGCCCAGTTTTCAAATTAACCAAGGGCATTATCTGGTTAAATAACTTTTTCACAATCATACTGTACACAAGTGAAGGCTGTGAGAATCAAACAAGAAGCAGTTTCTTTTCAGGTCATAGCTTTAATCCTCAGTACTAACTGGCAGTTAAGACATGCACCCCATAGAAGACTGAAACCCATAACCTTTAACACCTGCAATGTCAAACACACGTTATTTAAATGTTGAGGTAGAGAAGTAGCACTCTCAAGTATATTATTATCAGTACAGATCTGAACAAGTCTATACTAAGATAGACAAATTTGTAGCAAACTTGACAAACAAAACATCATTGCTTGGCCCTGGAAAAGCCAGTCTGGTACGACTGTCAGAATACCCTAACTCTTGCAAAGTTAAAGATTATCAAAGGCCAACCTTAGCAACTCTGGGGCCCAATTTGGATCAGTTTGGAGGGGCCCCCAGCCGACAACATCTCCTACCACTCCCCACCTCAACCTCCTTCCATGCTGTAGATTCCTGAACATAATATTATTGCAAATCACGTATTAGGAATGTATGATATTACTGTACATTAAAAACTAAATAATATCTTTGTTCATTACCATATGTTTAAAAAAATCACATCATTAAGTAGACCATGTTACTCTGAGTAAATCTTCTAACTCATCATATTCCCCAACTCATGCATCTATGCTCAATGTACTGGGATGTGAGGAAGTCAAGAGAGTTTAGTGAATAAGAATGGGCATGATGGTTATGAGAAGATTGGGGAGAGGCGGACAAAAGGGCATGGAGATTTTCTAAACTCATTTATACATTCTCTTATCATTATGGCTATGACAATGCTCTTCCTTCATGGGTTTGCAAGCACCTACTACACCTGCTCTGAACTGTTGAATTCCTTTGTCCAACTACTTTCCATGCTTTTTTGCAGCCACAAAACTGTTGAACTTCTTCAAAATGATTAATTATCATTATCATCATCATCATCATCTCAGCTGTGTCCTTAGAACAGCATTACTCACACACTTCCAAACTTACAACTATTTCTGAAAGTTTACCGTTCTTTATTGTGATGATGTGAGGTATTGCCAGCTGTACCAGGAGAAGTAGGGCCATGGATGTGTAACATATGTCAGCATAGCTAGCTGAAGTTTTGTAAAAAATGTATGTCATTTGTATATCAAACTGATTTGTACAGGTGCTTATGATGAAAATGTATTTATTTGTAAAGCTGCTTGTGTTAAAAATATACCAACAGTGGGTCCTGCTGGACAAAAAAGAAATACAACTGTATGTCAGCCTGTATTGTAACTGTTGAAATTAATATATTGTAACAGAGGATACTGGAAGAGAAGAGGTTACTCTCAGACCAGATAACTTTGAAAAATAGTCTAAAATTAAATTACCTGATTTAGGCCATAAAGAGTGTATCTTACAGTTCAGATTGCAGCCAAAGACAAAATGTTGGTGAAAACCAGTACTAAGAATCCTACTGTATTGTCCTTAGGGGTGAACTAATTGCTACCCTGGAAGGGTGGAAGTTTTTGAAATGGTGTTATAACTTTCAGATGATATAACACAGCTTAGCAAAGCCCTATGTGTGTGTATGGTAACATATATGTGCAAAATTCTGGCTCAGTTTCTAGTAAAATGGTAGTGTGGGAACAAGAAGTCAAGGGGCCATATGTATGTGATGTCATGCTGTAATCCAGCACTGAAATGATGTTTTAATTCTAGATGAGACAGAAGTCGCAGGGCAGTCTGGTTTTGAAACCTGACAAAGACGGATCACTCACCCACTTCATCTTGCCTTGCTTTAGTAAGTAACCAGGGAATAGTAATTCTTTAGATCATTCAGGAAAATATAGTGGGATTAGTTAAGTACTGTTTTTCTGTATCTGTGAGAATCTGTCCATCTGTGTTATTTTTAATATTTCCTATGATTGAAACTCTGGTGTTTATTGTAAACAGATATTTATTATTAAATATATTTAAACTTTTCATTGTGGCTGGTCTTTTAGAGAATATTTTAACCTTTGAGAGTACTTACATGTATTTATCATAATACTGTGGCTGCTCCTGAAAGCCTTGCTGCATTGGTCAAACATTACCATTTGTATTAGTATTATAGTTTAGGCAGAGGAGGAACAGCTGGTACATTTGTGCCAGTCTTTCCCAGGTGTGTGTGTGTGTGTGTGTGTGTGTGTGTGTGTGTGTGTGTGTGTGTGTGTGTGTGTGTGTGTGTGTGTGTGTGAAAATCAAATCTTAAAGAGTATAGAACATTTGGTTGAGGACTCAGCTCTATAGCTGTGGTCAGTGTGGAGTCTTATTTGGAGCCTGATGAGAGAGGGGGAAATCAAGCCCCTGGACGGGAGTGTGTTCCCTGTGTGTTCTTAAGGGAACTTGTGCTTGGTGCAGAGAGCTGCACCTGGAAATACATGTGTATTTATTTTTTATTCCAAGTGAATGCCCCTCACCAGTGTCAGTGGTAAGGATTGAGGCTTCTTTATTAGTACCACAGAGGAGGGGCTTCATACCAGGTAACTGGACTAATGTTGGCAGATCACTATCAGCCATAGACCACAAGGCCAACAGTAAGAATTACATGCAGAGAAACTTTATATTAGCCACTAGGCAGCATGTTTTGTCAGGTGGGAAAAATCAGAATGCCTTAAGGAAACCCATTTAAATGTACAGATCATGCAAACTCACACAGTAGGATCAACTTTCTGCAACACCTCCACAATTCAGCCCAACCATTTTCTACCCTAAAGTTTCTATTTGACTGCCAAAATTACAGTATCCTTGCATTACCTTTATGAATCAAACTGTTTCTGTTTTCCTGGTTTAGACAAGTTGAATTATTTTTCTATCCCCTCAGCTTCCCTTCACTCAACATACACGTGTTTCACTTCTCCTAGATTACTTTACTGTTACCCAAATCTGCTGCACGTGTTTCTCTTCCATACGTTTGAAGTGCTAACATTCTGTCATAAGTTTTGGTGATTATAAGTTAACTCAAATCACAGAATTCGTTGATTTTTTTTGTTTGTGCTTACTCATATTTGTTTTCATACTGTCTGAGGGTGACTCTTATTTTTCTTAATTAGATTAATTAAAAAACTAGTCACACACCCCATATCAGCAAGATAAGACACAACACTACTCTCAGTCTTCATATTTTATTTTAAATTTGTTTACCAGGAAAATCCAACTTGGAATGAAGCCAATTTTTAGAAATGCTCCAGACACATCTTTATAATGTGGGAGGAAACCAGAGCACCTAGAGGAAACCCACACGAATGCAGGGAAGGCATGCAGACTCCACACAGAAGGCACCCCAGCTGAGAATTGAACGGGAGAACCTCTTGAGGAACCACTTTTCCACTGTGCCATCAAAATCTTACTGTCTTTTGCAACAGTAATTGGAGTAATACACAAAACACCTAGTTAATCTGGCCTTAATTTTGGGTCAAAAACCCTGTTTAGCATTCAGCAGCGTGTGACTAACTACTAACTGAGAACGAGCAGCTAACACAATGAATCATGAAAGTGTCACAGAACTGTAGTATTAATATTATACTACCCACTAGTGCAGTGAATGACAGAAAATGCAGTCCTCTCAGCTGAGGAGATTCACAAGCAACACTACGGGTAGGAAAATGCCTTACATTTTGCTGTAGCGACTCTTAGGTAGGTCTATTGAACCCTGTAAAATACTTGCTGTAGTGACTCTTAGGTAAGTCTTTTGAACCCTGTAAAATACTAAGCCAAATATGTCTATTTGGTCTAAAGCCAGCCCAGACGATTGTTCAAAATATTATTCACAAAATAAATAAATATCCTGGTATACAGGGTCTTGCCCAAAGTTATAACCCACCTACCACTGAGATCTCTGCACAGGTACCTATTATATGCAATTAAATTAATTAATAATGGCTTCTCTATACTCGGTATATGGGAGTAAATTATGGAACTCTATCTCTTAAAAAAAATGAACACAAATCAATACCAAGTCATTCATACTGCTCATGTTATATCTAATAAACAGCAATTATTATCAATGTAGACAGCAAACATTCACACCATAAACTCAGCCCTATCCCAGACAGCCACCTCGTTTACTAATATATCACTATGACCACTAAACACTCTATACTTCCATTTCTTCTTTACTGACCTCAAAGTGGACAACACTGTATGATTAATATTTGTACACAGTATTTGTGTATAAATAGCTGCAAGTAATTCAAGTATAAATTCTTATTTTTATGCATGTACTATTTCTGTTTGTAAAATATTTCTTACTTATTTTTGCACTGTGCTGTAATCAGAAGATGATCACTGCATGGAGATTTACTCCGTGAAACATCCTTGAAAAGGGAACCGTTGGCTCAATCAACCATTCCCAGTTAACAAAGAAAATACATATTTCATATTTATTTCTATTACTTTTAGGAAAGACTAACAACATCCAGAAAAAGAAAATTGCACAACTCTGGGAACAAACTTTAACCATAGACTTGTCTTTGATAATGCAGTGGTATTAACTGCAAATGCAGTAACACTGGTATTGCTGTAGATTCATAGATTCATAGATTGTTACTGGGCTAATAACCCAATGGCCCTGTCTAAGCCTAACCAAGTTTTCCCAAAAGAACAATGACATCCTGTACCTAAACAGGACACTGAGGGCCAAGCATATATAAGCTACCTCTGTCCATAAGGGACATGGGTGCCAGGCCTGTTGTAAAGTTCCTATTCCCCATCCACTGGTCTAGGTTGTTTGCACTTAAACTGGGAAATAGTCAAACTCAGCTTCACATGGATGGGAAGCCTGTTTCATAGGACAGGCAGTCTCTGAGACACATATTTATCCCTCCACCATGCGCTGCTCAAAATACTGCTGTTACTAGTTGAGTATAGAATGTAGAATTTCTTTGCCAAGTGTAATCTTAGCTTCTCTTGTAAGCAGAATTGAAACACTATAGAGTGGCTAGCAAGGATTGGATTGTGCTTGTTATGTATTTATTTATTTATAATAAACAGGTTTTAAAAATTACTAATTGACCTAACCTGACACCTAAGTATTTATAAGATTTTACTGTTTCAAGGTATTTTACTTATGGGCAAGAGATAATGCAAGTGTTGAGTGTACCAAGAAGTTTATGTGACCCAAAAAGCAAGAACTGGTGTGAAACAAGGTTTTTACCATCCATGATAAAGCTGAGGGCAGTTTGAGTAAGAGTGTCAGAAATCCCCTGAGAATAACACCTGCTGCTGCCCTAATCACTGTGTCATCATCAAACATATCTTGTATAGCTCCCTAGTAGTTATTACAAGGGAAATGCTCAAAGGTGAACAAAGGGGGAGCAACCATAGACCATGAGGTACTCCAGACCTAACTGTTCGATGGTGTGATATATTTTGATCAAAAGAAATACAAAATATCCTGTGTTAGAATATGATAGTAGCAAGTTGTTTAAACCATGGAGTGACATATCATTTATGAGCAGTGCATGGTTAACAGAACCAAAGGCTTTGGACAAATCTGTAAAAACAGCACCAGTGAGATTTCCTTCCTCAAATGACCTGACCCTATCTGTAAAGGAAGCCAGTGATATTGTAGTGCTGCAACATTTCCTAATTCATGTTTGTTGTCAGCAAGCATGCCATTTGTCTGAATGTGGGATTGTATGTGTATGACTGCTGTCTTTTCCATATATTAGCAACTGGAGAAAGGAAAATTGTTTTCCTATAAGACTCACATATGTCCTTTTATCTTGCTTTGGCAACAAAATGACACAGCTATTCTCTATAACTATGGAAATAAGCTAGCATCAGAAAGTACAGTTGTGTACTCTTACCATAAATGTAGATGTTCGAGTGTGTTCACTGTTGCAGTCATGACTGTAGGGTTCTTCCTGCCAGCAGCAGCCCTTGATTGGCCAGAATCCTAAAGTCTGATTGGGCATCAGCTGAGGTCGCTTTTATCCTGACGTCAATGCGCCAGAAGTATAAAGACCTCAGCCGACGCCATTACCCCAGTTTTTCTTGCACCAGATGTCAGGTGCCCAAAACCTCAGCAGCCAAAATACCCCATAACAGACAATACTCAAAGAAAAAACAAAAGAGGCGGTAGGAGGGAGGGTAACTCAGACTGCAACAGTGAACACACTTGAACATCTACATTTATGGTAAGAGTACACAACTGTACTATGTCCTTCATGGTTCACTGTTGCAGTCATGACTGTAAGGTTGAGTCCCAAAGCTAAGAAAGGGTGGCTGGAGGAGAAACAGAAGCTGGATTGCCATGAAAAGAGTAACAGACTTTGATGCAGTGGGCAATCCACTTAGAAATAGTTTAATTAGCGATTGATTTCCCTAGAACAGTAGGAGCATAAGCGACAAACAATTGGTCAGATTTCCTGAATATCTTGGCCCTGTCCAGGTAAAAATGAAGCTGCCTGTGCACATCTAAAGAGTGCAAAAGACTTTCTTCCTCACTTTGAGGATTAGGATAAAAAGTAGGCAAATGAATAGTCTGATTCAAGGCCACTGCCGAAACCACCTTAGGCATAAAGGTGGGATTAGTCCTTAGGAATACCCTGTCCTGATGAAAAATAATGAAGGGTTCCACAGCCATGAGTGCTTGCAATTCCAAAATTCTTCTAGCAGAGGTTATAGCTAAAAGAAAAGCAGTTTTCCAAGACAAAAATTTTAAATCCGTGGAAGTTGCAGGTTCAAAAGGAGACAAGGTTAATTTTTTCAAAACATAGTTAAGATCCAAAGTGGGAACAGGTGCTCTTATAGGGGGCCAAACATTCTTAGCCCCTCTAAGAAAGTGTTTAAGTAATGGATGAGAAAAAAATCAGAGGATCCGTATTGTAATGTACAGAAATAGCAGAAGCATGAAGCTTAATAGATGAAAAAGATAGGCCCGTATGTAACAACTCTGCCAGATACTTTAAAATCAGAGGAATGTTCGGAACAGTAGAATCACCACCTTGGACTTGATTCCAGGAGCAAAATCTTTTCCATTTACCTGCATAAGATTTCCTAGTGCTGGACCGTCTAGCTTCAAGGATTACATCCATTACTTGTTTGGAAAGAGTAGAGGTGTTTACAGACCCTGGATCCGCCAGGCAGCTAGATTCAGAGTTTTGACATGACTGTGCAGGATCCGGCTGTCCTGTTGAGACAGTAGATGAGGGATTTAGGGCAGAACCCAGGGAGGCTCCTGAACTAGGTTCATCAGAGTGGAATACCAGAATTGTCGAGGCCAATTGGGAGCCAGTAAAATCATTTGCGGTCTGTCCTGTTTTATCTTCAGAAGTACCCGAGGTAGAAGAGGAAAAGGAGGAAAAGCATATACTGAGAGGTGTTTCCAACTGAATGAGAGGGCATCCACTTGCCATGCTAGTTTGTGGTAGGTCCTGGTGCAGAATGTTGGAAGTTGATGATTCTGAGGGAATGCAAAAAGATCTATGTCCGGACATCCCCATACCTGTACTATCATCCTGAATGTCCGAACATCCAACATCCATTCATGTGGATCTGAAAGTATCCTGCTCAATGTGTCTGCCAGAGTGTTGTCTTTTTCTGGCAGGACTTGTGCCTGTAAGTGGACTCTGCAGGTCAGTGCAGTGTACCACAGAGCCATGGCTAACCTGCACAGGGGGTAAGAGTGACAGCCCCCCTGCTTGTTTATGTACCACATCACTGTAGTGTTGTCTGTCTTTATCAACAATTGCCCTGGTAAAAGAAAGTCCCTGAAGGCTATCAGAGCATTCTGAATGGCCAGCATCTCCTGCAAATTTATGTGCAGGTGAATTTGCTCCTTTGTCCAAACACCCTGAAGACATCTCCTATGCATGTGGGCTCCCCAGGCATAATCTGAAGCATCCGTTGTCAGAACTTGGTTGGTTGGTGGATGTCAAAAAGGCCTCCCCTTGTTCTGGAGACAGGCTTCGGCCCACCAAAGAAACTCTTGCTGTAGACAAGGCAAAATCGTGATCACTGTTTCCAAACTGTGGTAATGCTGATACAACACACTCTTGAGGTACCACTGTAGTTTCCTTATATGCAGTCTTGCATATGGTATTAGGAGAATGCAGGAAGCCATGTAACCTAAAGCCTGCAGAACCTTTCTTGCAGTCAGTTGTTTCATTGAAGCCAGGTGTTGGAAAGAAAAAGCCAGTTGCGCTGTTTTGTCTGGTGTCAAGGAAGCCATCTGGGTTGTAGTACTCAGAAGAGCACCCAGGAAAATAATTTGTTGTGTGGGAACCAGATTGAATCCGAGGTACTGTAGAAGATGCTGCACAAAAGCTAGATGCTGAAGTAGAGTGTCTTTGTCATCCGCTTGAATAAGACAGTCATCCAGATAAGGGTATATTTGAATCCCCTTCTGTCTACAAAACACCATTACTGGTGCCAGGCACTTTGTAAAGACCCTGGGCTCAGTAGATAAGCCAAAGGGCAGCTCAGAGAACTGGTAATGCTTCATGCCTGCTTTGAATCTCAGATACCTTCTGCACTCTCGCCTTATAGGAATATGCAGGTAAGCTTCCTTTAAGTCCAGAGTCACCATCCAAGCATTCTTGCCCAACATAGGCAGCAGCTGCTGCAGAGTGAGCATCTTGAATTTTGGTACATCTAGGAAGGTGTTTAGTACGGAAAGGTCCAGAATTGGTCTCCACGAATTTTCCTACCTGGGAACCAGGAAAAGTCTTGAATAAAAACCTTGCCCTATTTCTAAATTTGGTACCAATTCTATGGCCCTCATAGCTAAGAGGGACTGAACCTGCAGTTGTGCCTCTGCCCATTGATGATTTGGCAGATCTGGCCAACCGTTCGGTTTTGGCAAGGTGCGGAAATAAAATCTGTAACCTCTTGAGACTATGTCCAGAACCCATTTGTCCCGGGTTATGCGGCCCCAATTTTGATAAAAAAAATAAATCTTTCCTCCCAAAGGTGCTTCCAGGAGAGGAGCCCCTGGAACCAGAAAGGGAGAGTCATAAAGACTGTTTCCAGTAGGGTTGAGACTTATCTTCACCTCCTTTGGGAGAGGGGGCAGTCCACTGCCTATTCCTAAAAAGGGTTTGTGCCTGTCCCCTACCTCTGGAACGCCTGAATCTGCTTCTCTGAGGCCTGTCAGAGCTCAGAAAAGACCAAGGTTTAGCTGGCCAGTGCCTGCTAAATCTAGGAGGTTGCACCTGTAGAAAATCCTTAAGCGTCTGCATAGATTTGGCTTTGTCCATCATTTTCTTTAATACCTCTTCAGCTTTGGTCCCAAACAAAACATTGTGCTGCAAAGGGGCATCCAAACGTTTGGCTTTAACCTGATCCGGCAAGCTTTGTTCCTTTAACCAAGCATGTCTTCTAATAACTGCACCAGTTGTTGCAGCCCTACAAGAAGCTTCCAAAGAATCAAAACCACAATGCAGAGTATGTTTACCCACTTGTTCAATAGCATGCAATAAATCCTGTAACTCCTTATCATCCACACCAATAGAAACAGCTGACATCTTTTGTTTAAATACAGACAAAAGGTATTGCTGATACTTTAGCATATGAAATTGACAGTTCAAAGCTCTAATAGACAATGTAGCAGAAGTATAAACTTTTTTACCCCATCTTTCCAAAGCCCTGGACTCTCGGTCAGAGGGAATAGGATGTTTAGCAGAGGCCGCTTTAACACCCTTAGGGCCCTGAGAAATTGTTTCCGGATCAGGTGAAAGATTCTTAAAAAGAAACTTGTGAGAATCTGGAACCCTATAATACCTATCTGGTTTGACCGGAGCAGGGGGAAAAGAATCAGGAGAGAGGGAAGCTTCTGAAAAAACATCATCTACAATGTCCAATACAGGGGGAATAGCAAGAGGCTTATGCTGAGGGAGAAGAAGAAAATCCCTAAGCCTTTTCTTGGTTTCACAGAATTCCTGCCCTTCCCAGTGAAAATGCTCATTCATATCATGCAAAGTTTCACCAAAAGAATAATCCTCAGGAGGAGAGGCTGAAGGAAATGAGTCTTCAGCATCAGAATCCTCATAAGGAGGAAAGGAACAATCCTGCTCAAGGGAAGAAGCAGAAGAAACAGAAATTTGGTCTGAAGAATCATAATTGGACTGTATTCTAGGCTATTTGTCAGGAGGGGGATGAGAACCCCTGATCATAGATAACAAATCTTCAGCCATCCTAAGCATCTGCCTTTGAGGCCTAGGACCCTGATCAAAAGGCGTCTGTGCTTGCCATTTCTTTTTAACTGGAGCCTTAATCATTGTCTTAGAATGCAAAACTGAATCCATATTTACATGAAGCTGTGAAGGCCTGAAAACTCCCTCAGAAGCCGGTACCTGCCTACCGGCTCCGGACCCAACTGAGGGAGTAGTATCCAAAGGTCCATTCCGTGGCAATTCTGAAGGCCCCATCATCTCCACACTGGAGTTGGTACAGGCAATTGGTTCAAAAGAGGCGGACGACAGGGGCTGCAAAGGCGCCTCACTGATGACCGACGAACCAGCAACTGGCAATAACTGAGTAATATCCTCTGCTTTGGACCTCGGAGGCCTGTCTTTATCTTTGCACCTCTTAAACACACCAGAAGCCGGAAAAGAATCCGAAGACATATTATAATTAAACCTTTTACCAAAATAGTAGAAGGCAAAGTTGTACCTACGCCTAATAGTACGCTGATTAAATCTAACACAAAACCCACAATTAGCAATGTCGTGGTCAGGCCCCAGGCAGGGAATACAATAAGAGTGAAAATCCCTATGAGGTATTTGTTTCCCACAAGAAATACAATTATTAACTTTTTCTGACATCTGACTGGAGCAAGAAAAAGACCTCCCCAATGGGGTACTTATCTTATAAAATGAAAAATCCTGGAAGTAAATCCAAAAACAGACAGGAGTAGGCCGACTGGCATCAGCAAACTGCTCAGGGTACCGCGTGGCAAGAAAGACTGGGGTAATGGCGTTGGCTGAGGTCTTTATACTTCTGGCGCATTGATGTCAGGATAAAAGCGACCTCAGCTGACGCCCAGTCCAGACTTTGGGATTCTGGCCGATTGAGGGCTGCTGCTAGCAGGAAGAACCCTACAGTCATGACTGCAACAGTGAACCACGAAGGACATCCACAGATGTACCTTTCCAGAAAATGCAAGCTAGCAAAGGAACTGCACCAGATTACTATGAACCATGGGATTGGGCAGGCCTAATAAGCTTAGAATACAAAACACCAATGGGAAGGAGGAGAAGAGACCATAACAGAGAATACAGAATGGTAAAGAAACAGAAGGGAGTAGGTCAGGGACTTTACAGTTGCAGGGAGAGGACAGTAAAGGGTAGGTAAACTGAACAATAGGCCAGGCAAGAGACAAAAGGGATAATAGCAGAGGGTGCTGAAGGAAGGGATCATAGTATAGGGGAGAAGAAAAGGAGCCGAAAGGTCGGTGAGATATTTAGGATGTGGGGTAGGGACATATTTCATGAAACTAGTCTTATTACATACTAACACCAAGCTACTAACTAAGACACTCTGTTACAGACTGATGTCAGTGCTGCCCATGCTCATACTTCTGCTGAAACTTGCTTTCCAAATGGGTACTTTGCAGAGAAAGTGCAGTTATGTAAGCTGCACTTATCTTTGACAGTAGGTATCCAAATGTTTCACTGCTGCAGTAGCCTATGGTTTGTATCCTGCAAGGGATACAGTGCTTGGCCAGCTTCCCAAAGTTCTAATTGCCTCCCACACAGTCACTCTGGCTGTCTATACGCTAATCCTTTTTGGTGAGAAGTATAAAGCAACCAAAATGACTACAAATCTTCAGGAATTTCTTGCTCCAAATAATTCAAACATCTTCAGTTATAGGTAAGTGCAACTTACACAGTTGTACTATGGTCATCATTCTCATTGCTGCAGTAGCCTATGGGTAGATAACTAAAGTTTACTCAACATGGGAGGAGGAAGGATAGGGGTCCAGGAGCCCTTGGTGGATGGCCCTTGCAAAGCCTGCCTTGGACCTAGAGAAAAAAACAGTTTGTAATGATTTATAAATGTATGGGTGAAGGACTAAACTGATGCCTGTAAACTGCTTCTAAGCTCCATCCCTTTCCAAAATGCCATTGAAGAAGCTTAGGCCCTGGTAGAATGGACCCTAACTCTGCCTGGAATAGTTTTGCCATGTTAGGAGTAACAGAACACAATATGAGAGGACAACCATCTAGTCTAGCAATAGTATGTTTAGACATGGGTTGACCTTTCATAGTCTCAGAATATGATATAAATAGCTATTCAGGTTTCCTGAAGGACTTGGTTCTGTCACGATAACTCATGAGTTGCCTAAGTACATCCAAAGTATGAAGAATCTGTTCTCCCTTGTTTATTGGATTTGGGTAGAAAACTGGGAGATTGATGGCTTGATTCAAAGTGAACTCTGAGACAGCCTTAGGCATAAATGTGAGGTTAGTCCACAGTGTGACCATATCTCTATGGAAAATGAGACAGGGTTCTCCCACTGTGAGAGCTTGCAACTCAGATACTCACCTTGCAGATAACAGAGCAACAAGTAGAACAGTTTCCAAGTACTAAATCTCAAATTAGACAAAGAGACAAGTTTAAAACATAACAAAGTCACTTCCTTCAGCACAACACTGAGATCTCAAGATGGAGTTATTTCTTTGTTGGGGGGGGGGAGTCTCGTGTGTAACACCCCTTTATAAATTGGCTGACCACAAACATGGAAGAAAGAGGGAGATCCATGGGCAGAGAAGCTGAAATGGCCACTTGATGCACTTTCATAGAAGAATTTGAAGGGCCATGATAACTAACTCACACAAATATTTAAGTACCAGAAGGGTCTATATTACAACATCAAACTCACAGGAGTCCAAACATTGTAATATCGAACCCAAATGTTCGAAATACGAAAATAGCAAAGCCACGGCACACCAATTTTTTTCCCAGGGAAAAAAATCGGTGGGCCGTTTCGGGGGCTTTGCTATTTCCTCCACTGTGGTGTGATCTCAGAGTTGGTATATTTAAGCAGCGGGGTGTGGGAGGGCTCAGCTCCCCACTTTGTGGGGTGTGGGGGCAAAGCCCCCCACATTAGTTTAAGTTTGAAGTGTAAGTGTTTTTTTTTTTTTTTTGTACTGGAACAGCGATTTTTTCCCTGGGGAAAAAAAATCGCTGTTTTGTGTTTTCCTGAAAATTCTATGGCCTTGCCTAAAATGCTGGTTTTCTTAAGAGGAATATCACTATTTTCACTAAAAACTCTTAAAATACTAAAATATATTAAAATGTTATTTATATGAATGGAAGGGGTCTCCAAAAGGGATCTTATCTGCCTAACAGTAAGCTTTGGCCAACTGCTGTTCCAGAGAACTCACCATGATGCACCTCACTAGAAGGCAAGAAAGTACTGAAGGTTTTATTCACTCTAGCTGCTTTTATATTTCCCTTCAATAGGGATTAACATCTTGGTAGCCAGAGTGACTGGGAGAGGCTCAGAGCTTTGGGAGGCTGGCTGGATCTGTATCCTTGTCAGATTATAACCCATAGGCTACTGCAGCACTGAGAATAATGAAGATTAGTTTTTGTCTACTTAAATAGTTCCCAGTATAGTGATAGTTTAATACATACATGTCCAGATTCCACAAAGCAGCATGTTGACATTGGTCTTGGGGCACAGCAAAACCAGTGGTTTAACATGAACAGCGGTCAGCAGTTGGCAGTGCAGTACTACTGTATATGATAGCCAGTAGTACAAGAAGGAGTAGGTGAAGGTATCACGCCCTGGGTATGCTACATATAAGTTCCTGCTGTGGCCAGTGACCCACCTACACATGCACAGTGTGCTTAGTGACTATTTCTGTCTGCACACAGTCATGTACTAGGCAGTCACAACACAGCACACATTGTGCAAAAAGTCAAATTCAGAGACATTTACCTGTAATTGTTTCATTAGTATAACTGGTGTACTGTCAGTCTTGACATAGCCTGATAAATGTAAGAGCAGCCATTGCAGTGCTCATTGTGATATGCAGTTTGATACCTTTGAGCAGAGGAAGAAGAGTGATGAAGAAAGCATTGTTTTTGACATGCACATCTACTACGGGTCTATATTAGCAAATTGATGCAGCAGAAAGCCGAACACCATTTCATCGACACATATGTGTCGAACTCCCAGGTAACCGAACAGCCAGATCACCAATTTGCTTTCCTAGGGAAAAAAATCGATAGGCCAACTACATACGTCCCACCAGTACAAACATTATAAAGTGGGGGCATGGCCTCCCCACACCCCTGATGTGGGGGGTGCTCCCTACACCTATCCTACCTAAATATACTAACTTTAAGATCGCACTACAGTGGGGAAAAGGGCAAATTCACAGTGATGGCCAACCGATTTTTTTACCTAGGAAAAAAGTCGGTGATCTGGCCATTCGGTTACCTGAGAGTTTGACACATATGTGTCGATGAAACGGTGTTCGGCTTTCTGCTGCATCTATTTGCTAATATAGACCCTCTACTACAACTAAAGTAAATGTCCAGGGTGTATTGCCACCACATGTAGGGGATCTGTTTTAGTAAATCGGCTACTGATCTAATGGTGTTGTTAGAGTTGGGGGAGGGGGTGTCAAGAAGTAACTGCTGACAGGGAGGCACGGAACACATGAGGGGGTTGTTGTTAGTCTATGGAGCTTACTGCCACTTTGCTTTATTCTTGGCAGCATAAGGTATGTTTACTGGAGTTAGGGCATACAGGCCTTTTAAGAAAGTCAGGAACTTGTGTGGGTATAATTATTTATCATACTGTTTCTTTGTGTTGAGTGGAGTTGAAGGGGAGGGGGAAGCTCTGGAGTTGACAATGTTTATCCCTCTTGTTCAGTGTAATGAGTCAATGGCTTTTCAAAAATTTAATACCCAGTTGTGGTAGCTAAGAGCAGTCTTTTTTTGGTATACGTTTTTCTGTTGATGTGCATGGAAATGACCATCCATTTCAGAATGCCTTCAGTCTTTTGTGATGTTGTGAGAGATTTACTTTTACAAATGTTCCCTTCTGTTGGTGTTGGGGGGTGGGAATTAAATTTCCAATAGTACCTTTATGGTGTTGCTAGTAGATAGACAGAAGTGAGAATCTTTTTTTAAAGTATGTCTCTTTGTTATGGTTGGGGGTAGTAAAATGCTATAGTGATTTCATGGAATGAGGTGTAATACATTCACATCGTGTTGAGCTGGCCTGGTGGTGGAGAGCAGGTATGCTGACATATTTGTGCTCCACTCTACCTGGGGGCCATTACAATCATTTTCACATACTCAAGTATGGCTTGCATTAGGACTTAACCTAATGTTGTGGTACATATGTACAAAGACCAGAGAGCTCACACTAGTGGACTGTGACCATACTCCCAGCATACCTGTTGTTTGATTGACAGCATGTGTCATGGATAGGGTGAGTGACATCATAAGGGATACGGATAATTAAGCAGGAATTTGACAGTAATGGGAACTGGCAGGTTAGAGCAGACTATACTGTAGTGAAGACCATACAAGTGATGTTGTGAGTACATTATACACAGAACAAATGTCAGGGTGGAGAGAAGTCAGACTACAATGGCAGGTTTCATAGGCACATGCTGCACTGTGTGGTGGGTTAAAGGTAAACTTACGACTAGCTACTGACTGCTGCAATGTGTCAGGCAGTTTTACAAGTGGTCTGTGCCTCTATGTGGGTCAGGTGTTGTATAGTCTGTGATATTTTATTAATCGTGTTGTAAGTTACTTTAATGTGAGTGTAGCAGATATCTCAGGCCAACAACTAAACCTATGCCTGTTCTCAGATTTACATAGCAGGATGGCTCTAAAGGAGAGGAATAGAATGGACTAATTCTCCTAGGCGTAGTACAAAATCTTGCTGCAGGCCATCCATGAACGAAGCAAGTAGATCCATGGCCTGCCAGGAGTGTGTCTAGCTAGACCTTGTTGTGCAGGTAAATACTGTCAATGACCATAACAAGTTGCAAAAGGAAATACACTCTTAGGCTGTCAACATGCTTTACCATGCTTGTAACAAGGCAACCACCTTGCATAGGAGTGGTTGGCCACAGGTTGGGGTCCACCTGCACAGTAATCCCTAACAGATACAGAGTTCCTGACATCTTTGTTTGAGGAGAACAATAGTGCCCCCAAGCCAGGTGGAGGGATTGACATTGATGTAGAATAACAACAAAAACCATGAATGTTAATGTTAATGTTATCAGGTGATTATTTCCTTACATATTACACAATGAAGCAAAACAGCATGCCAGGGCCAGAACCATTTCCTACTGAATATAGTTATTTTATTCATACAGGTATGTCGGGTATTCATCTGCAGTATCACTCAGTACAGGGTATGTGTCCTATATTTTTTGTATGCCATTCTGTTTTATAGATGTGGCCTCACTAGGCTCTGAGAGTGTCACAAAGTAGCATTGATATACTTGGTTGTGCCTGTCTGTTTTCACAGTTACTTCTATGCTTGGGTTGCCCACCATGGCTGTTGGCATACCTGATGTCATGGAAATATCAAAACCTGATGATGATGGCTGCCACAGTCTGGCACAGTCTAAGTCCATTGTGGTACTATTGTGCATGAGTAATCTGATGCATATGTCACCCTCCCCGCTTCCACAGACACTGCTATATTGCTTACGCAACCTACTCCTCAGCCTCAGCATACCATAGGAGGACAAGAGTTGGGTAACACAGTACCCAATGGTCCAGTTCATCCCCTGCAACTCAGGCATTAGTGGGTGCCTGCAACTCCCATGATCTTGCATTGGAGAGAAGGTCCAGAGCATCAGTGACTATCAGTACCTTGGTTCCTGCCCCACAGATGAGGTGAGTGTCTCCATGATCATCAAACAATGCTTGTACACACACCCATTGTAGAGCAGTTTGCTGTGGTACATGGTCTGTATGATGACTTCACTGAGGGCTTTGCCTATTTGTCCAACATTTTTAAAAGGGTGGGTCTGTGTTCACAAGGTGCTCATGCACAGATGCGCACCATGGTAATCATCATGGCTGATACTCTTTCATATCTGATAGGGAAGCCCAGAGTTGGTTGATCAAGAGATGGCTTGGGTCGAGTAATGCTACATCTTCCAAGAGTACTACAATTGCTGATGGTGCTGCAGCAGACCCTGGACACAGATGTAGAAAGTGGTGTATATGCTGAACCTCCCAATGACAATTCCTGCCATTCATATTCACAGAGCTCACCACTCTGTGCCAGCTGTGGATCATTCCAGTGATCTTCCTCCACTAATAGGAACAAGAACATGTATGGTCAGGACACAGAGCACACCATCCTCTGTGCCAGCTATGGGTCATGCCAGGGACCCTCTCCCATGAACAGTGACATGCATGGTCGGTGCAGAGACCACACTATCCTCTATGTCAGCTGTGAGTACTGTCTTTGACTCTCCTTCATGAACAGTGACATGCATTGTCAGTGCAGGGACCACACCATCCTCTGTACCAGCTGTAAACCAGGTCTGTGACTCTCCTCTGTAAAACGGGACATACATGGTCAGTGCATTGAGCACACCATTCTCTTTACCAGTTGTAAATCATGCCACTGACTCTCCTCCATGAACAGGCATGTAGATGATCAGTGCACATACCTCACAAGGGTGCCCTGGGACTGTTAAATTCTGCACAAGCTATGTCCATACATCCATCCTCAGATCAAACATAAACAACAAGCTCTGATCATGCTCATCACATAGAGACACCACTCCCACCCAGAACAGGTTCCTAAGATTACAACATTCACCAGACTATGACACAATACAATTAAAATAAAACTTAAAATAAAACAAAAAAGTTGTTATGCATTTTGTAAACAAATTTTAAAAATTAATTTGCATTTCCATTAATAACAAAAACAGATACTCAAGTGTATATATAACAACAAATTAAATATATTTGAGAAATACAAAAATACATTTTTCATTCATTCAGCACCAAATTAGCAAAGTTTAATGGTACAAATGCTCCAATAGCTACACAACTGATATGTCTAAATATATCATCTAATTAGTTAAATAGATCTGAAACAGCAAAAAGTTCTTCATTAATTCAGCACCACATTAGTAAATGTTAGTGCTAATGCTGCTTCCATAGCCACATACATTAACAAAATAGGTAAAACCAATTCTAAAATGCAGAATATATTATTCACATCCTTATTAGTAAAAGCTGTTGCACCGGATAAAAAAAAATAGGCACCATTTTTCCAACAATATTGTGGTGGATTTAATGTCAGCTGTTATGAGGAAATTTCCCAGAAATATTGTTAAAGATCAGAGAGTGTAATCTTTTTAAAAAAAAGTTCCCGAGAATCTTTGGAGGAATGTCAGATTTTTGAAGAAGTTTTGAATTGGTCCAAATGTTGGGCAATGTAGAGGAGTGTTGCATGTGAACGATCTTTTCTGCTTTCTCATCAATTCAGCGAGTGATTCTGTCTTTCTTACATGGCATCAGTTAAGTCAAAGTGATCACATACCTGATGGGGATTGGCTGCCTTTCCTTCAGTTAACAATGACAATTTA
Source organism: Protopterus annectens (assembly GCF_019279795.1). NCBI lineage: Eukaryota > Metazoa > Chordata > Ceratodontiformes > Protopteridae > Protopterus > Protopterus annectens. Next base: position 920,727,918 of record NC_056726.1, read on the forward strand.
AAAAATTGATGACTTCCACAGGGATATCTTTTACTTACTGAGACTCTTATATGGCCTGCCCAGTATCTATGTTTCCTGAAGGGAAAGGGTTTAAAAGTGGTTGGCTTTATTTCATTTTAAATGACGACATTTGCATTTCATCTATGGGGAAGTATAGACAGCACTGGAGCACAGTAGAAGGGTAGCATTTACCAAAAGTTTCTAAGCAAAGGTTGTTCAATGGTTTTCTTTTGTCAGGACTCTCCAATCAGCTCGGGACCACTATATGTGGTGGTTCCATCGATAGTGGAGCACTCCCCTACAAATTCATCTAGGGTGGAGGCATGGTGTTCATTGTTGTTGGACACTCCCCTTCAGATTCATCTGGGGTGGTGGCATGGTGTTTGTTGTTGTTGGACACTCCCCTTTAAGTTCATCTAGGGTGGTGGCATGGTATTCATTGTTGTTGGACACTCCCCTTCAAATTCATCTAGGGTAATGGCATGGTGTTCATTTTTGTTGGACACTCCACTTCAAATTCATCTAGTGTGGTGGCATGGTGTTAGTTGTTGTTGGGCACTCCATTTCAAATTCACCTTGGGTGATGGTATGGTGTTTGTTGTTGTTGGACCCACTTCAGATTCATCTAGGGTAGTGGCACAGTGTTTGGTATTGTTGGACTCTCCCCTCCAGATTCATCTAGGGTGATGGCATAGTGTTCATTGTTATTGCACACTCCACTTCAAATTCATCTAGGGTGGTGACATGGTATTTGTTGTTGTTGGACACCCCCCTTCAGATTCATCATGGGTGATGGCATGGTGTTTGTTGTTGTTGGACACTCCCCTTTAAGTTCATCTAGGGTAGTGGTATGGTATTTGTTGTTGTTGGACACTCCCCTTCAGATTTATCATGGGTGATGGCATGGTGTTTGTTGTTGTTGGACACTCCCCTCCAGATTCATCTTTGGTGGTGGCATGGTATTCGTTGTTGTTGGAGGAGTGGTGATGCAGTGGGTGGGACTCTACAGATGGTTTGAGATTGCTCTAAAGTTAAAGATTTCTGCATAGGGTAATAATTGAATGGGAAACTAAAAATTTATCAGGGATTGGCCCTTCATCATCTTTGGGACTAGAAGACAATCTGAAGGTTGAAGGGAGGCACAGAAAGTACAGGTTCGTCTGATGACTGGATAAGTTAGGAATATTATTTCCAAAAGTTGGAAAGGTGACCATAAATAGAATGAATCAATTATAGATCTGCAGAATTAAATAATCTGTAGGGGGTTACCTTTGCTCAAACTTGTTGATAAAGTATAGCCTAGAGTTAGAAGCTTTTACTTATGAAGCTTCTGTGAAAGTTAGAATGTATGGCTTTCTAAGTATTTAATTTCCTATAAGCATTGTTTGTTTATAAGTATTTATAGGTTTCTATGAGATTGTTCTAATGTGATGTTCTATGTATATTCTGGTGATATCTTTTACTTTTGTACAACTCTACCTGGTTATGTTTTTTTTTTTCTATTTTTTTTTTTTGGGGGGGGGGGCATATCTGAAAGTATACACCATTTACTAAGCCAAATGATAAGGTAAAGAAAATAAAGGTCTGGGGGATATTTAATAAAAACTGAGTTGCCTGTGTCTCACTATGAACAGTAACGCTAAGGTAAAAAGGGCCTTTTAGTGCGATCATGGAAACCAGTGATTCAGATACACAATAACTGCATTTAGGAGAGACCTCATTATGACCTAATTTGCATGTGTTTGAACTGCTTGGTTGTTACTGTATGCACTAAAAGGCCCTTTTTTGCTGCACTTCTAGTAATTATCTCTTTTTTGCTGATGCGTTTTGCTAACCCAGGCATTCCCTTCATTCAGTCCATCACACACATAAATGCACCCACACACACACACACACACTCACACACACACACACACACACACACACACACACACACACACACACACACACACACACACACACACACACACACACACACACACATTGACCTTACACCCCTCATGCCTCTACAGATACTCATACTGGGCTACTCCAAAAACAAGACGACTACAGAGAAGGAGGAGAAGACTGGGAAACCCTTTTCCATCTGGGTTCCTGCAAATTCATCACACTGCTAGGACATCATCAGCTTCCAGAACATGGTTTGCAGTGTTCCAACCTTTGATGAGAGCAGAGCCTTCCGTATGACAGCTAATGAGCTTGGGGTCCAGTGAGGGACTGAGGTGCTTAATTTTGATTGGACAGTTTCTGTGGGGGTGTTGGCTGCATCTTAACTGGACATCTTCTGCAGGAGTGAAGCCTTAAAAGCTTTGTCAGGAGGCTTGCTCAGTTTGTCCACTTCTTGCACAGCTCCATATGTTTCATCATATATTGTTAAATCAGACTCTAATTTATAGACATTTTCCTTTAAAACTGGTGGTACTTCCCTGTAAATAGGTTTGTGTTTAGGGACTTCTCAAAAGCAAACCTTCTTCAGTTACTTGATGACTTAAATTCTGCTGTAATTCTTCACTGAAAGATCTTATTGCTAAAGCTGCTACCTATGCCTCTGACTTCTACACCCACTTAAATAGTTGTATTGATGAGTCAGACCATATCCACAAAAAATGTAATGAGAAGTCTAAAAAACAACCCCCTGTGGTGGAATACACACATAAATAAATTATAAAACAAGAGAAAGAAATTTAATTTCTTAATGCTTATAAGAGGTCTCATTCCATTCACCTTAACAGCACACTTAGCAAACTAACAAAGAACTTAAGGGGACCATTAGGACGCTCAAATCTGAGTATGAACTTAAAATAGCTACTAAAACCAAAAATAACTGCAAATCTTTATTTAACTATGTCAGGAATTAAGAACTAACACTCAAAAGTGTCCAGAGCTGCTCCTCAGTAATAATACTACACCATTCCTCTCAACCTGGAAACATCAAAAATCTGGACAAAGGTGAATGAAAAGTAGGTACAACTGGCCAAAAATCAGGTTGCTGATTAACATAAAAATTTCCCTGCATAATCATGTAACCCTGCCAACTCCAATGGGTTTTTGGGATACCAACATGAAGACTGAAGTCACTTAATAGTAATAAATAATGGCAGACATTTGAAGGTCAGATTCCATATCCCTCAGAAAATACATAATAATGCAAAACCTGTTATTCTAACAACTATCTGCGTTTACAGGAGCAATATTTAAAATTCGTCACCATACATGTCATTTCACAACTCATATCCACTACCAAAAACAATAATACACACAATTCCATAGGAGAATGCATACCCAACCCAACTACTTTCTGCTATTCAACCCTTATAGCCAATTATTATTATTATTATTATTATTATTATTATTATTATTATTATTACTATTATGATTTTTTTTTACAATTCTGATGAGAAACAACACTGAACGTCTGGCATTTTCATAATTTATCATAATTGTGCTTATATACAGCAAATTGTTTAAATTGCATTCATACCATTCAGCATCCACTCAATACTGTCTGCAGCGTGTTCCATCCATGTAAGCAGTAAAAACATACACTTTGACAAAATATGCGTACTCTTCTAACTAAACTATAGCAATATAAAGTGCGATGGATCACTCCATAACCTCTCCCCACCAACATCACATTTAATTTTTTGGGGGGAATCTTTAGTGCTCGACTTCTAGAATCAGGGAAAAGTACAGAAATAACGTGGGACAATCACAGATACTTCTTAACATATTAGTACTATTAACTTGAAATGTAGACAGAATATCATTTGACTTGCATTTTCTGGTTGTAATTCTCACATTTCTTATTATTAAGTGCAAACAATTCACAATCTTTTCTCCCCATATCATCAGTTCTAGAAAGAATTATGAGTTTTATAAGGGGTTTCAGCCCATATGAGAGAATACCGAGGACACAGTGTGTGTGCGTGAGGGGGTCATTTGCTTTTCCCCTACGTCAAAGGCATTACATGGTTTACTTTCACTGTTGGAGTGGAGCAAAACCAGATAGTATTAGATTTATGTGCACCATGGGCACCATTCCCCTTATTCGAATGCTTAATTTTGGAATGACAGTGCAATAATAAATGTTCAGGGTGCCCTTTAATTAGTTGAATAGCCACATTTCAGAAACCTATCCTGCACTAGCAACACACATAATATAATCAGGTAATTTTTTTTTTTTTTTTTTTGCAAATATGTGCCCACTGCCCAAACTAGCCTGCATCACTGACCTGTCCACACTTAATGTGTACTGCAAACGTTGCTCTTATTTTCTGATTTTTGGGACAAGGACAATCTTTAAACATGATAGCTGATTTGCAACCTCACACTATTTTGACAAGCTTGGACAAGACATGCCCTCTGTCAAATTTAAAAATGCTGGCTATCATTCAAATGCATTCTCGATGGTGATTAGCTACAGTTTAAGACTGCCAAAAATTAAAGGTCATCATTTTGTTAGGTGAGTTTGGTTGTCTACTCAAATTACAATGAGCACATGATATTTTTTTCGCTTTCTTCCTCCATATTTTAGGGACATTTGCTAAGCTCAGCACTTTTTCTTATGGGAAGAAAAACACTTGGCTTTTTATTTAACGTGCAAAGAAATTTATAGTCAAGAGATCATTACAATATGTTTCAAAGCAATGACTTGTAGTATTCAACCATAGAACTTTTTATAATATTTTTTCTAACCTATATCAGTAAGCAAAAAATATAAAGTTTACGTGTACCATGTACCACTGTCATGTAAGAATACATGAGAAACATTAAATTGTTGAGAAGAATTGCTCCATTTGATGACACCTTTGGGGGCTTTTTAATACCTAATAAACTTGAGGCCAATGAAAAAAATTGCTGGCTATTTGCTGATTTTCTTTTACTCCAAGTGAAAAAGCAGCTTCCCATTTTCAAAACGGTCCAACCTTAGTGGCTGACTAGCTGGCTTGATCTCGGGCTATCTGGCAAAAAAGGCTAGGATTGTTAGATGTTGCAGAAGTTGTAGATGATTCAGCTGCCCTTGTTTATTTCCGCAATCCCTGTAATTTGCATAGGAACACAATACACAGAAGGTGGTTGGCTGAGAAAGTTGGAACCCCAGCCCCATGAGTTGGTGTGCATGCAGTCGGGAGTGATAAAGCTAAAGATAAGGGAGTTCCTTAGCTCTATTGTGTGAACCGTGGAAAAAAAAAATGAATCAGCCCTTGATGAGTTTAAAGAGCACTGACCCTTTTATAGCCTTAACACAGCCCACACTAGTGAATCAGACATGAATGGACTAAGAGACAAATACCTGGAATCCTTGCAAACATGCTGATAGCTTTTCCTGAGTTTTATTGCAACTGACAATTTCTTTCTTTGCACTGTGTGGTGTGTGTGTGTGTGTGTGTGTGTGTGTGTGTGTGTGTGTGTGTGTGTGTGTGTGTGTGTGTGTGTGTGTGTGTGTGTGTGGTACTCCTTAAAGGAGATGCTGTTGCCACTACAGAGTGTTTTTTTTTTTAATTTATTATTGAAGTCTCTTAGTCAGCAAAAGGAACTCGGAATTTAAAGGGGACAATCGGGAATATGTGGCATCCTATTATTTTGAGTCCAAAACCAGGAAGTACTGTGGAATTCGGTACAGTTGATAGGTGTGTATTAGACTTTCTGAACCAAAGGAAATAGTTAATATCATAACTAAGAAATTTATTGCAAATTTACTTCACCCACAGTTGTAGTAACGTCCACAATCTCAGCCACCCCCATTAATTACTATGGAATAAGTTCTCCCAGCCCTGACAAAAACTAAGAATACTTCATCCATAGGCCTTGACAACATTCCAGGTTGCCTGATTATCAGTGCCAAATATGGCCTTTCTGAACCCCTACTTAACCTCTTTAATTTAAGCCTCTCCCCAGGTTACATTTCTGATGCCTGAAAAAAGCTATTGTAATGACATTACACAGGAGTGGCCCAACCATGGACCCTGGTAACTGAAGATCCACTAGTATCACTAACCTCATATCTAAAGCTATGGAACACATTATCTCAGACTTCATTAATCTGGGCATTAAAAATCTCTCAACCCTGGACCCGCATCAATTTTACTTTATCAAAGGAAGATCCTGCGTCTTTAACCTCATTAATTTCTTTGAAAAAATAACTAAAACAGTGGATAGTGGTTATACAGTGCATACAACATATCTAGACCTGACCAAGACTTTTGACGATATTCCCCATGCAGGCATTATTGATAGACTAGTAAATCTGAATATGCATCCTTATATTGTGTGATGGATAGCTAACTGGTGTTTAGAGTAGCAGCTGACACTTCTGAAAGCAAAGCAGTTACCAGTGGTGTACCACAGGGCTTAGTTTTGGGACCTCTCCTGTTTGGCATATATTTCTCATACCTCAGTCCAGCACTTCTGGCCTAAGGTTAACTAAATTTGCAGATGACTATAGATTTGGTATTGCTATTATTCAATCCTCAACTGACTCACAATTGCTCCAGCATGTCTTAGATAATGTTAACAACTGGTGCAAGGACAGTGGTCTCAAACTAAATGTAAAAAAATGCAGAATAAATAATTTTGGTAAACAAATGTTTCACTTACCATGTATGAAATGCACTTCAATCAGACACTGTTGTAAGGGGTTTAGGCACTCTTGATGATAATTTCTTATCATTTGACCATCATGTCTCCACAGTAGTTCAGAAAGTCTTTCATCTGGCCCATCTAATTTCCAAAGCATCAACACTAGATCCAAAAAAAGTCTTAATTCCCCTTTACTCATATCTTATCAGAACCATTACTGAATATAATGCACCTTTTGGCATGTATTTATCTAAACATGCCACATAATTTGAGAGATCTCAGAGATCTGTAACTAAAAAGATCAATGACCTCAGAATTCTTTGTTATTAGAGAGACTGGCAAACGTTTCTCTGTACCCTGTCTCTTACAGACTCCTCCATGGCGATCTATATCTAGCCTTTCATGCCATGAAAGATTCAACCCTAAAGGATCTCCTATTCCTTCATAGAACTAATGGTATATCAAATACTCTGTTAAAGGAACTAAGCTTTCATCAGCAGATAAATAAGACATGTTGGTGTGGTAGATTCATATCCCAACATACCCCTCACCTCTGGAACAAACTTCCACTACATATCAAGCAGATTAGCATCCTTACCACCTTCAAGGTAAACCTAGATGACTGGATGAGCAGCCTTAAATTGTCTCCCAGTCTATCTTGTCTTGCACTTCTTGATGTTAGAGGGAAATGTTGAATATTTTTTTGGGGCTAGGTTTAAATAGTCTGCAGACTGATTGGCTAGAATGTAGGCTTATTAAGACCTTTATACAATGAAAACTGAGAATTATTTTAGAGTGAAGATAATGAACATTTAGGTAACATTAGATAAGGTACAAAGACTAGTAATGTCTTGCCCACACGTGAAAGAAAGCTGTAACCATAATTTTATGACGGAAAAAGTGAATGACAGCTACTTGGTATATTTATTTTATTTATTGACATTTGTTAACCGGGTTAGTCCAACTGGGAAAATGTTCCGTTTTCAGTGGAGACCAGAGGATAAAAGCTCCAGAAGGTACAATATTTAATTACAGTAAGCAAACAAGAAATACAGACAATAATAGCAAACAATAGAAAGGAAGTAAACAACTACATGTGAAGATTATAACTGAAAGAAAAAATAAATGGAAATTTTTTTTTTTTTTAGTAGTAATTCTGAAAGTCAGCTACTCCCACAAGATGCTAAATGGCAATGCTTGTATTTGTTTTTTAGACCCAGGCATGTCCAGAGGTAACTGCTAATTATTCCAGTACTGCTGTCTAACAGCAGCTGGCAACTGGGTGTGCAATATGGTCTGTTAATGACAGCAGACATTATTATATTCGATTTGACTAGACAAGAAAACATTTTAACAGTTGCCAGTATCTAAACTTAATGAAGGATGGGATGTCTAAAATGGAAAGTGTCAACATTTTAAAAAAGACTATTCACGATACATTATTAATGCTCCTTTTTTGGTGGGGTGATGGATACTTAACTCCTCTCCTAGAATTAACCACCATTGAGCTCTTATCTTCTTTCCCTTTTTAGTGATCCATCATGCATGCTGACACCAAGCAAACATACGACTTTCTGGTATGCATTCATCAGCTTCCTTCTCATTCTTGTGAAAATATAGAAAACAAGCAACATCTCTTATTCATTTTTCCTGACATACATGAAGGTGCCATATTATAACACTTCCTACAGAGTCCTGTAATATAAAAATACTCTTGTCAATATCCACTGCATGAACCTGTTTGCTAGATATTGTGGCACTGGCATCTCACAGCATCACTCTCTGTCTAACACTCCAAGACAAAAATGACACTCCCACCTTTTTGGATATGTATTCAGCCATGTTCTAGACTTGTAACAATGGCAGAAATATACAACATACAGGACACTGGCGACGAACATGTTCTGCTACCAAACTGACCTATACAGTCAGTGTAAGGGATCCTCACTACTTTAAACCCCATATCCCTAGGCAGACCTTCTTCTTTGCCTTTGCAATATCTTCCCTCTGCCTGGTCACTTGGCTCACTAAATTAACTTAACATTACATTATAACATTTTGAAATTACATCATTGATTTAACTTTACTTTTATCCACTGTCATTGACGCCTCCTCAGTCAGCATTGACTAAATGGAACTTTGTCAGATTTTATTTTCCGTAAACAGTTTTATGTTCCACAACCCCCTATGTGGGGGAAGCCCTTCTGATTTGCCTTCTACAATATAACTTGATCAGAAAAGTTAATTGTTTTCTTACTGTCCTTTTTCTTTTCAGAATGTTGACTCCAAATACAATATCTGAATTAGTACACATCAAAATATTTCTCAGTTGCGTTTAGTAAGTTATTGGAATTAATATACATATATATGTATATGGGTCTACTTTGTTTGATAGAAAACACATTTCGCTGAAATGCATTTCATCGAAGCCTCATTTCACTGAAAATTAATTCCCTGAGCATAATTCACTGAAAGCTCACTTCACTGAAAACATATTTGACTGAAACTCATTTAGTCTAAGCAGGTATATGCCCTGTTCTCCACTGTAGTGTGATCCTGGAGTTAGTATATATAGTTGGGGGTGTAGCCCCCCCCACATAGTTTGGGTATATATTATTTTCTGGAAAGAGTTATTCATTTGACTTGTAAGAATCCATGTCTATGGTTTACAACATTTAAAATAGGTAGGGAACTATGCCCCCCACACCCCCCAAGGTGGGGGGCTGTGCCCCACACACAGCCCTTACTATATATACTAACTCCAGATGATCAAAGTCTTAGAACTTCGAATTTCATATGGTCGCCACCATATGATCAAAGTTTTAAGACTTTGAACATCTAAAATAACACAAAAACAAAACAAAACAAATTCTGGATGTTTCCACGGGGGAGCCAAGCCCCCTGCAGCCCCCACACCCCCCATTACTTAAATATATCAACTCCGAGATCGCACTCCAATGAGAAAAAAGGGAAAATTTCCCATTCCACGCTGTATGGAGATCTCCATTTAGAACGTTCTAAATCTTAAAACGTCTATCATATGGTGTCAGCCATATGAAATTTGATGTTCTAAGACTTTGATCATCTAAATGGGACCTATATATTATGTATGAATATGTAAAGATATTAATAAATAAGAACTGATAAGTGGTGACTGCATAAACCATATAGTTCATATAGTTTTTCTTTCCTCCTTGCCACATAGTAATATGCCATGGCCTGCTAATTATCTAATCAATACCAGCTTCCTTCATGAGATAATTAAAAATACTTGTAGCTTTTATTTGTTTTCTGGGGGGTAGAGCACTGATCTCTATGGATCATTTTCAAGCTCAACCTTGGAGCAGTGTCAAGTTAGGTGACTTGCTCAGAGTTACACAGTTAGACAATGGGGTCTGAGGGAATCAAACCTTGAACTACTGTACCACATGAAACAGATTGCTTTCAGCTCTTTAATCCTCTAAGCCAACCACCAAACAAAACACACAGCCCTCTAGAAAACGAGTTGATGTTAATACTTATCCACTATACCTTTAATTTATACTAAGATGTTCGTCATCAAGGGAATCCATACGTGAATTCAGAATCTGACAGCTGGTTGTTGTTGTTTGTCTTTCGGCTTTTTCCCAGTAAGGGGTCGCCACAGCAGAACTCCGGTCCGCTAATGATTGGCAGTAGATTTTTACGAAACGCTGAGGTGCCAGCTTGACGCCCAACCTTCAATGAAGGCACGCCCATTTAAATCTGACAGCTGGTAGTATGAATTAAATGCCCTGACCTTTGTGACAAAGGAAATAAATAATTGGTTGTAGTAAGCTATCAGCCTAACTGGTAGTTCCGTCACTGTCTGCTGTTTACATTTTCCTGGGTTTTTGTAGGGTTTTCCTCTAGTTTTCTGTCCTCTCCCAAAAAGCACGATGAACTTGTACCTCTCAACTGCTTCTGAGTTTGGAGAACCATCCCTGATTTTGTCTCATAGTTTTGGTCAGACTCACTTGATCTTTTTTCTGCAAATCCCTGAGGATTTCAATCTGTTAATAATACCAGACATTAGAGTTTTCTATTTCTTATTTTTTCTGAAGTTGTATGTTGATGCAACAACTACAGTTCCATTAAAATCTGAATAATATTAAAACAATTTCCCTGATTTGGGGTCTTTGTCTCGACCATATACATTTCAAGTTTCTAAAAACTGAATGATATAAATCAATATGTAAATATATTTATGTGTGTGTGTGTGTGTGTGTGTGTGTGTGTGTGTGTGTGTGTGTGTGTGTGTGTGTGTTAAAATTTTCATAATATATATGTATGTAAAATACACACACACACACACACACACACACACACACACACACATACACAAAGTGCTAAATTCACTTGAAATTACTTGTCAGTGTGTCTTAATTTCTCAGGTGTTTTTTACAATAGTATTAGTATAAGTCTGTTGTTGCTTTCTATCTCCATCCTTGTATTTCTTTTTTAGTTTACCTATAGCCTGTAGTTTACATGGTCTTTTTGTACTGCAGAGAGATTTGGTTGGCACTGCACGCTTTTCTTTCTATGTGGCCACCTTTTCTTGCTGCTCAGACTTGTAGACATCCATACTTCTGTACAAATATAAAGGTAGAAATTACATGCAAATCATAATGGTTATGTTAATGCCTTTGGATGACACACAACTCTCATATTTGCCCTAAATGAAACGGCTTATTGCAGAACATTCACATTTTCTTTGAGCACTAAACATGATTGCATTTTCATTTTAGGTATGTTAGCGGGATTTGTCCTACTTTGATCCCCATGGGGAAATTATACATCAGCTGTAGATTATTGTCACTATTGAAGTGATACCCCAAACCCATGTGAAAAAAATGGGAAAAGGTGATTGTGGATGGATGGATGGATGGATGGATGGATGGATGGATGGATGGATGGGGCCTAGCTACAACAATTCTGGGTTTATCTTTGACCTGCTGTATGCTACTGGCCTTGCATTTATAACTCAGTAATAAATTCAGACCCTACTTTGCAGCAGCTGCTCCTGCAGGCATCTCCATTATTCAGTGCCCTCGTCAGGGTATGAACAGCAGAGGGATTGCCATCTGTTTCTAAGCAGGTTGTCAGAAGGTAGAACAACTCTTTTGAAATATCTTTGCTGTTGGAACAAACTGTAGATTTTTCCTCAAGTAGCATTCAACCAGTTGCATAAAGACAGTTTTACAAAAGTTTATTGACTTTTTCTTTACTCTGTGCTGCATCAGCAGAACTCTGGGGTTCCTGGAGAATTCATCATTTGGGTCATTGCTGAACCTGTACCACTGAGTATAGAATTCCACTGGATTATAAAATAGATTCAAGTATGTCAATGTTATTTTGTCTGCAATCCATTGATTAGGATGCCCTATTGACTTTCTGCTCCTCTTGGATGTGTTGATCTCTGATGTGGCAATGTATCTAGTCTTATTATCTGACTACTTGCAGTACTTCTCTGCTCTGTTGTTTCCCTTGTTTAGTCTTGAGCTGCTGGAGTGTTATAGTTTCTCAAAAGTAACACCTTGTTTGTTTTTATTTACATTCCTTCAGTACTTCAAGAATAGTGCAGGCAATCCTAGTGGAATTGTTGCTGAGTATAATACGTGACTCTGCACTATTCTGGATTTGCTTTCCTCACTCCACATATATTCAGTTCACTTTAAGAACATGAGCCTTGGCTTGTACTGAGATCCATTCCTTGTGGTGATGAGGTGATGGAGTTCGAAAACTTGATCAAGGTGTGCACACCCTGGAGTGATAGGCCTCATGGTCTACAGCAGGCTAATGTATTTTGTAACAAGGCAGCTCTTTAGTCCACAGAGAGCTGGTCAGCAACTTGCAATGCTGTTTTTGGTACTGAGGCATCTGTGCAGCCCCACCTTTCTTTCCACCCATGGAGCTTTAACACCATGTCAGCATGAGATGATTTCTTGACATGCTTGTAACCATTAAACATGCATTTCCCCTTTCAGATTCCCTGGGCCACATTTCTGTTGCAGTTGAAAGTAGACTGACGTGTTTGGTAAGACTTTTTTGACCCTAGTTAAGTGAGTTTGTGGTCATGATTTCAACCATGTGTCTTACAGTGTGTGGACAGGATCCTTGTCACTCCTGATCACAACATTACAGCCAGCATGGATGCCCTTGGACAAATTATTTATCAGATTTAGGAAATGTCCTTAAGGACCATGTTTTTTCTGTCTTCATAGCTGGAGGCCTTTGTGAACCAGTCCTTGAAAAAACATGTTTATTCTTGGTAATTATCACATTGCCTCAAATGTTCCTATATTTGGAAAAGCACATACAAGCATTATGCAGACATCTGTTTGTCTGCAGCTTAAGTTCGATCTGACAACCACTACTCTTACTAACCCATGTCAGCCCAGCTTTCCTACCTCTCTCTTACTACTGATTCTGCTGCCATTACGGTGCTTAATGTTACTATGGCTGGAGATCAGTTACTTTAATCTATTCTGGTCCTGTTTGATTTCCCTGCACTATTGGCAATTCTGATCACTGCGTTCAGATCAATGATTTATATTCTAACTGCAGTATTTCTGCTACTGTACCATACTGGCTTGCCTCCTACCCTTCAAGTTGCACAGAAAGGGTGGTGTCAGCTGTTACAACTGTTTTAATGGATCATAGGTTCATAAGTAAGTACTAGGCTAGCTGGCCTTGTGTACCATTTTAAACCTAACCAATTTTGCTTTGAAAGATGAGACTCAAACCCTGTACTTTGTGTCTGTAAAGTAAACACCTTAACCATTATGCCAACCCCCACTTCCTTAGAGTATGTAGCAACCCTGGGTTCAGTCTTAGGTCTGTTATTATACAAGGTGTTCCTGCTGCTTCTTTAGGGCCTTATTAGACAGATGATACCGTCTTACTGTTTCTGTGCAGATGATACTAACCGCTACCATTTTTTTTCTTTGCAACATATTGAAAATGTATATTTTGTTAGTATTTTACACAGAGGCAATTAACTGTTGGCTTTCTGGAAATTGTTTAAAGCTAAACATGTCCAAAAGAGAAGCTTTGGCCATACATAACAGCTGATGGCTCCCATGTCATACTGCATTTTTAAGTATTGCAATTATCTGGCATTCATGTCAAAAGTGGGTAATCTTGGGTTATCCTCAATAGTTGTTGATATTTGTAGACCAGGTATCAGCTGCAGTAGGCACACCTTGTTTCCATCTGAGGAATATTGTCAATATTAAGCACTTAACATCTCCTAAAGATTCTTATTGCCATCTTTGCCTAAATTTCCTCTTGCCAATGCCATGATTATCACAATATCATTTGCAGTGGGGTTCCCAACACTGAGACTGATCGTTAACAGTAAATGCAAAACTTGCCAGTCTGATTGCTTACTGGTATACATCCTTATCAGTATGTTGTCCTATGAAGGCTGCATTAACTGTTTGTGTCATTTTGTGTAATTATGAAACCCCTACTGCTGTTTTTTTCTCACCCTTATAACACATATGTGCCCTTTACTGGAAAAACTTAAATCGTTCCTGATTGAGTACCACAGGCTTTGAACTCTACAACATTAGGGCTCTTAGTGGGCATTTTGGGAATGGCTTGAACCACCTGATACACACTGCATGTCTGGAATCTAGAAAGAAAACAAAGCTGGAAACGGCCAACTCAGTAAAAAAACAACTAAAGACTCCGTTCCAAATACAGCATGTACGTTGCACCAGCACTTGTGAAACACCACGCAAAGCTGAATATCTTCAAACACTTTATTCGTTTAAAAACAAAAATGTTAAGTGCTTTCATCTAATGGTATAGACTTCATCAGTGTTCTGATGAAGTCTATACCATTAGATGAAAGTGCTTAACATGTCTGGAATCTACTAATTGTGTGTCTGGCAGAGTGTTCCTCCCTGGCCTGCTTAAAGAGCTCCATAAAATCATATTTATTTGACCTAGCTTTCAATAACAGCCTGTATGAACAGTATTTATTTTTGCCTTAAAATCATTTATTTGCCATTCTACATTTGCCATGTTTGCTTTATTTTTGTGTATATGATATTCTGTTTTCTATTTGTAAGTAATGCTTAGATAGGAAACACATTTGACAGTTGATATGAAGTTTGTGTATATGAGCCACTGGTATCAGAGCTTTGTGGTTGAATGTATTCTGAGTCAACTAAAATCTGGTTCAAACTGTGCTGTTCAAATGTATATTGTGAGTCAACTGGAGAAAGTTTTTGAAAGATACTGCTGTAAAGATATGCATTTAAACCTGTACATCGAGTAGTTTAGTTTGTGATCTCAGCAACACTAATACATTTGTATGAAAATGGGTTTGCCTTATGTTTTTCCAGTGAAGCTTCTCTTGTCCCTGATTTTGGGGACTATCTCTGATTTTGCCTCATATATTTGCTGTACTCCCCATGCTTTTCTTTTCTGGAAAATCACTGTGGATTGCAGCGAGTCAATAATACCAGACATTATAGTTTCATACCTCTTACTTTTCAGAAAATGCATTTGTATGAAAAATGTTGTTCTGTTATTTTTTAAAGGGAATTGCAGCAATATTCAGTACTTGTCCCTGATTTCAGATCTTTGCCACAAAGAAGTTGAAAGCTATGTATTTCACTGTATTATACTTATCATCAAGATGCTACTTTGAAGACAACAGCTAAAAGTAAAATTACAGTTAGAAAGGCAGCTTCAACATTTAAATACAGTGCAAATATCACAAAAAGACAGCGACCAGGATTCAGAAACATTTTTCAAGTTGTCAATTTTTTTTTTCAATGAGTGGCCAAATGACAGATGAGGGAGAATCACCGACACACCGAGCACGATTGCAGAAAGCTAAGAAATCCTGCGGCCAGTGTAATATATAATTGTTGGTATAAAGAGAAGGAAGTGAACACCTGCATTAAAATGAGGGCAATTGTGGATATAAATGAGAGTAGAAATATGGTGTAGTGATTTCAGAATGTATATATTCTGCACAGAGAGACGTTACTATCAGGGCTGATTACTGTTGACAGTATGTCTGAATTGCATGAGACATATCATGAAACTATGTATGTTTGGTAGCTGCCACATTAGTCAATATGTATATACAAGTTGTCACTGATGATAGTCATGCTGTTGTATGTTGTTGCCTAGGCAGCACCAAATTAACTGCTTCTAATGTGCCATGTTTCTACAACACAGAAATTGTGGGCCACTACCATGTGACTAGAGGCACCATGATGGAAATGATTGTGATGTGCCTCTGTCATATACACATGCAGGGGATGTATGCAGTACCAATCCTTGTAGAAACCAAGGTATATATGGCTTTCAGAATAATAGCTACAGATACCTGCTTTAAGGATTCCCCACCAATACCACAATGTCATGATACAGCATGTGAAAGAGCAAATATGTTTTTCATGTACTACAAGGAGAGAGGTAACACCATGTGGAACTTTTATGACAAGTCCATTTCCTTTAGCTAGGGGGGACCATAGACTGCTCCCATATTGTAATAAAGGTCTTACTAGTAGAGCAGGGACAACAGTATATCAACCATAAAAGAGTCCACTCTGTCAATTGCTAACTATTTTGTAATTCATAAAGTAATGTAAAGTATGTCTGCAGTACATCCAGGCACATTCCATGACTCCCCATCTGGCGCACATGTGACTTATAGCAGTGGTTTGTATGGGTTGATTTTTCACAGTGACATCTTATTAGCAATGCTGAATATGTTCCGGAGCCATGGCTAATGACACCAGTTAGAAACCCTATTACCATGACAGAGTATGACTACAATAATGCCCTGTCACAGACCAGGGTCATTGTCAAACATGTTTGGTCAGCTAAAAGCCCATTTCTGCTGTCTGGATGTATCTGGTGGTACACAGCAGTATGGCTCTGCCAACATGCACTAAAATCTTTGCACAGTGTGCAATGTTAAACAACATCCTGATATGCAAACAGTTACAGCATGGCACAGTCATTCAGAAGGACAATGTATCAGAATGAGCAGTACAGGAGAGGCTTGATGAGTAGCCTGTGGAGGAACTAGCTGCAAAAGATGAGTATGCACAAGGTATAATACAAAATGTGTCTGCAGTACATACACCTAGGCACATAAAAGATGACTATACCAGATGGAGGCAGAAGCAGTTTGCCATGTTACTTACTGATAGGTCATTTCTGATTTATAACTAGGGGCCAGAATAACGCTATATATATAAAATAATAAAAAAAAACAGTTATGTATGTAAAACTACATCCAGGTTGCATTAAACAATGCATTGACTGGCCCCACGTGCAGCACACATAGGCTACCCAAGTAACAGAGTATGAAGAGCAGGGAACAGTTATCTTGCTGTGTGTAAGTGTGTATATTAATGCTGTGTGTGTGTCTGTTTGCATGAGTGTGTGTATTAATGCTGTGTGTGCGTGTATGTGAGTGTGTGTGTGTGTGTGTACGCGCGCGCGAGTGTGTGTGTGTGTGAGTGAGTGTGTGCATGTGCATGTGTGTGTGTGTGTGTGTGTGTGTGTGTGTGTATGTGAGGTTGGGAGACTGGAGTGAACAGGGTAGATTATCTATGAGGCAGTTGTGGCTTCAATGTCACAGGAGTGTGCAGTGCTGGGTGCTGCAGATGTCTGTGAGTATGTACTGGGACATAGCTTCAGCAGATGATGTTGCACTGTGTGCTAGGGTCTGGGAGACTGGTCCAGGTCACCCAAAAATATTGTATGGACTGACCATACATGTCCCTGTACATGGGAGTGCCCTCTCCTGGAAAGATCACAGGCCAAATCCACAGCATCTGAGATGAAGCAATACTTTGTGAGCATAAAGAGTAGCTCATGCCTCATGCTATGCTTGGACTCTGCATGAACACCCTAAGTGTGTGTAAGTCTATTCCACCCTTTAGCACCCTCCACACTAGATGGTGGTGTGAAGGTAGTGAAGCTATAGGTTTGAAGATGTGCTGTCCCCTTAGAGGGTGGACCTCCTTAACAGAGATGGAAAGGAAGAGACACAGAATGTATGTTAATTGTGATGTGCAGCTGCATATGGGCACCTCCTGTGTATAAACTCATGATGCCACATGTCCTTGATACTGCACATCTGGCCTAAGCAGGGTAGCAGACATGGACACACTCAGCTTTGTAGGTGGGTGGTACTCAAGGCATGCTCTGACACCATCATACCATTTCTTGATGTTATCTTCATTCTCTATGAGCTTGTGGCATCAAAGGGGAGTGAGTGCTGGTGATGAGTCTATTCTTTTGACAGATATGCCTGCATTTTCCTGTCCATTGGTGTCATCTTGGGCTTGGAGGTGGATTGCATAAACATAGAACCTGTGTCCATGGAATGGGGTGGGGACGTGGATTTGGTTGTCATCATCACCACCAGAGCCAGATAATTCTGTAACATCAAGCTGGCCTATATAAATGGTAGAGGACACTGATAATACAGCAGTTGTGAAAACTTCAATAAATTACCCGAACTAAGTAAGAACCCTTCATCAATACCTGCAGCCTTTGTAATATACTAGTATTTAACAGATAGGACAAGAAATGGTTAACAAAACTTGTCCAGGTGGCCTTTTGCAACTGTACAGCTGATATCCATGTACAACAAAGGAGTCATGTCTGTGCATTGTATCACTTTGCAGTGCACTACTATTGCAAATAGTAATCTATGTTCAGTCACACTCTCCTGGGGCATCACCAATGGATATGTGTGGTGCCCTTTGTAATTTGCTACTGATGTTTATTTATCACTCCACTGTTTTTGTCAGACTGCGTACATTTCCATGCATAGCTGCCAAGAATTACCCCCCCCCCCCTGTCAAACGTGGGTCATTTGTCAGACCCTTCCTATGACCCTCTGCTCCTATACCCTAGAGTGTGTGGTACTGATCATGTCAGTGGCCCATATTTGAAACTGATTGTAATTATAATTTTGGCCACCAGTAGCATTGATATCATCTAGCACATTAAATCAGGCATGCTCATGAAAGGCCCAGCAAGTTCTGTCTTGACAGAGCATTTCCCATCCATGCTGATGGAAATCATGCAGCAGGATCTCATTGTCTGCATCTCCGAATTTGTTTTTCTTGTGTTTCACATCTTTGAACATGACAATCTGCAATCGCAAGTAAATATGCGGGAGAGATATGGTAAGGTAATAAATGACAAACCTCTACACAGCTACAAATGCAATGATGCAGAGATGGCAAAGCCCACATGTCCTTGCAGTATGTGAGGGGTGACCACTCAAATGTAAATTTGGGACTCCTGTTGAGATGTTATGTTAGACAAATGGGCAAGAGGTGATTAAATACCATGAAAGATGACACAGTGATGTATTTGAGACAGCTCCTGGCATCTGTAGGTGCATATTCATATGGTCAAACATAATAGCTTCATGCACTATTTGGAAGACTCCAACATTGTTTACCAGCATATTGATACACCCACATACATGGCAGACAGGACAGGTCAAGAGCATGCTATGACTGGCACTATTTAGTAATCTCCCTTCCAGTCATATGCACTGCATCAGACAGTATGTGCATGCAACTCTCAGGTAGGCACAGGCTTACATCAGGGCATCACACAGTATGTGAATTCAATCACCTTAGTCTATACACAGACACCCCTCTATCTGGGTATGTGAGTAGGCCTTATGCCCACCCCAAGAAAATTAAGGAAATAATACCGGCTTGATATATAATACTTTTGCTCAGAAGTACAGATGTGATTAATTAAAGTGTAACTAGGCCATAGAGCGCATTCTCTAAACAATTTCTTTATTGAGGGCAGCCAGGTGTGATCATTCAGGGACACATGAGATTTAGAGCCTAAAACCAACAAGATTTCCTGGATATGTAATCTCCCTAGCCTCCAACCACTTAGTAATACTGCAGACACTTCCCCATCATCTGCAGTACATCTGGGGGGCCTTGTTGAGTGTGTATGGACATGACCTGTAAAATTATCGCCTTGAACGACTGTTTCAAAAACATCTAGTTTATGCTCACCTTTGCATTGTGTTACCTGTGACACCCCTTCGCACTAAATACAGACCACTGTACTAGAGTCACAGTAACTTCCACAATAACCCCAAATAATGGTACCACAGAAGAGTAAATGCATGAGATGTGTAACCCTTCTCACACACATCTACATAAGCCAAGTAGTAGATCAGAGCTTTGGTTGTACTTAGCCAACACAACGCTGCCTAACACTATTATAGCAATAGGTTCATTGGTACTTACTAGGCTAATGATCCATGAGGATCTTTAGAAGACTAGCTATACATTCCATGAAGCTTTTAGCCCTTATATTTTAAGTATGAATAACAGAGTCATTGTGGTGAACTCTTATTCCTTGTCCTACAAGTAGAATTGTAGCACATACACTGACTAATTAAACCAGCCTTCATAACTTGTGGGGAACTTTCTGCAGTACTATTTACCCTCCTTGTACCCTGCCATGTCACTAAACCCTCCTCTATTAGTGGCAGCATTGTTTTCACTTACAGCCAGCAAACTAACCAGGTATATTCAGCAGTGCACAGTCATGGATGTCATGAAACTCCACAGACGTACAGCAGTAAAAAGTGAGTAAAATACCTTTCCTCACACATTTACCTTTCTGAAAGTCAGGTTTGCTTGCTAGTGTTGATAAGGTAAATCCCTGCCCTATAGTTTTCTGAGAGGCCATGTGATGCATAGTAGTTGTGGCTGCTTTCGTTATGCCATTTCAAAGCTTCTAATGTGGCCCTTATACTAATGAGCTTCATTCAAAGGAATGTTCCAGAAGCACACATTTATATCATCATGCAAATAACTAATGCTGCACTATGATACTCAAGTCATCTTCATGAACTTGCATGGGCACCTGAAAAGTGCACTGACCATGTATAGGTGGGGCAGTGACCACTGGGGGGGTATGGGAGAATATATTTTAGTTGCATAGTCTATAGATGCACCAAAGAACAAAGTATTAACATATTTAGGTACAATAAAGCTTGCACATGTGATTGTGCACACTCTAAAACCATCATGCTGTGTCACGTATTTTCACTCTGTCCGGTTGTGCTAAGTAGCTGCCCAGTGTTGTGCATCACATTTTGAAAACATGAATATGAATGATCACAAGTAAGCTGCCACAGCTTTCTGGTCTGTGATCTACTGAATTACCATGGCTTCCAATGGCACTGATGATGGTAGTGCGTCCACGTGGTGCTCTAAAGAAAAATCTTTCTTTTCCTGCTTTATAAGGATTACTGATGGCTGGGTAAGCACTATATAAAGTGCATGCCTGGCAGAGTCTTGCCAGAGCTGTGTCTAATGCCATTGGAATACCCAGCTCTGATAAGTAGTGGAAGTACCACATAAGTGACCTGAGGAGGCACACCATACCTTGTATACCAATGGGAAAAATAAATCACAGAGATGGCCCCTGAGATGTATTGTTGGTATGCAACTGTTCCTATTTTGGGGGGACATTCCTATTTTTAGATCTCATTATCCCTACACAGGATATCATGTTTTTTGGAGGTATATCCCTGTTTTCCAACTTGATTTACCCCTTCACACAATTTTCTGAATCCACCTAATCATATGTGATTTTTTTTTTCTTTTTCACATACAGGATTTTTTAAAACCTGGCTTTATTACTTAAAAAATATTGAAAAAAATGCAATTAGAACATTGAGAATATCTGTACATATACAGGATGCCTTGGTTATGTAATTGGTTCCAGTAACAGAATAAACCAAGGAAAAAAGGTAAAAAAAAAGAAAAAAAGATGAGACAATTTGCACAGATAATAATTATAGGTGATCTTTAAGCATATAATGCAAAGAACTAAATAATAAAAAGAAAAAAAATGGATTGCCATATTCGACAGATGGCAAATTGGCAGTGTATCTATGTAAAGACTTATTATCATTGTATTAATTGAAAAACGAGTATACAACACATTTCGATACTTTTCCTTTAAACCCCTACCACGCATCTTGCCTTATTCCTGAGAAGCATGAAGATTTTCAGAGCAAAAATATTTTGTGTTTCCTTTGATAGCTGCCCAAGTATTATGTTAAATAACATAATTCAAAATCTAAAACAGTAGGCTTTTATTTTGGCATAAAGTGAAGATAGCATATTTGTGCATAAAGAAGTCCCAGTTTGAACATTTGAAAAGGTGAGGCTGTGGACAGTGTCCACATTTTTCATGACGATGTCTTATAACAGCTTCTGACAAATTCTGTACTGTGAATTCTGAGGAGTGAGGCTGTTTCATCAAGTATTTCTACTTGAGAGAGAATAAGCATACTCGGAGTCAGGGGTGTCACCAAAAATTTCCGCACTGTCAGCCTCATGATTATGCTCTCACTGGCTGTTATCATATTGATAAATGGTAACTCTCTCCAAATGCTGCCTAGTAAACACATTAACCATCTTCAAACATTGCCCCCGTTCCCTTGTCACTACATAAATGTTATTTTCAAGTAAGTTATATTATATGTATTATAATCTGTCTGCTTCTTCTTCTTTTGGCTTTTTCCCGGTTAGGGGTAGCCACAGAGGATCATCTGTCCACTCATGATTGGCAGTGGAGTTTTACGGTGTTGAGTTGCCAGCCTGGTGCCCAACCTTCCACAGAAGGCACGCACACACACACACACACACTCACAGCTAGGGCCACTTTAGAGTATCCAATCCACCTACTGCATGTCTTTGGGATGTGGGAGGAAACTGGAGCACCCGGAGGAAACCCACACAACCACAGGGAGGACATACAGACTCTGCACAAAAGGCACCCCAGCCAAGAATCGAACCGGAGAACCTCTTGCTGTGAGGTGGCAACGTTAACCGCTGCACCATCGTGGCTGCCCTACAATCTGTCTGCTAGAAGACTAAAAAAAAAAGAATTTGCTCAACTGAATACTTCGTGCTGCTGTGAAGTGAAGCCGTATCTCACGCTGTTACATTTCCAAGGATTCATACAGTGTTGAATAATTGAATAGAAATTGAATCTTGATAAATGTAAGCATTTTGCCTGTGCCCTACAATGTCATCTTACTAGTTCACAGACAGCAGGAGGCATTGACTGGGTGAAGTACATGTACAAAAGTAGTCACACAGAGACTGTTGACCAATGTGCAAGGTAGATATATCCACCTTCAGCTACACCACCAATAAAATGCCGCTATTACTTCACCCTCACATGAAGTAGCTATTTCAACTCTGTGCAGCGCGATGAACTGGTAGGGGTTTAACGGAAAAGTACCCACATTTTGGATCATTGCTGTATATTTAAATGCTTATTTTCCATATCCTAAGTTCAGTTTGTCCCCCATTACTTGAAAACTTCTTATCCAGTCAGCTGGAGCTATTTTCCAGTTCTTAAATATTACTGTCTCTGGTCCAGTACTTAACTGTGATAGGTATGTATTGAGTGTTAGATTGGATACCAAGGAACCAAAAGAGATAGGAGGTTTCTGTGAGCGAGGTGCACATAACAGTTGTTTGTATACCCAATATCAGTTTACCCCATCAATCCTTATTCACAGTGCATGACCAAATCATATGATAGTAGAAGGCTCCTGTCCTGAAACATCTCTAACACTTAGCATCAGTTTCTGTCTTGATGGTGTTAAATCCTGATAGGGTTCTTTCCTGCATATATATCAACTTGGCCATTATACGTTTGATAAGGTTAGTTAGGTGTGGTTCTTTTAAGCAATAATCGATGAGTGGGTGTGGGTATATTGAGGATTTACCCACGATTAGTGTGGTTCTTTTAGGGTTAGTAGCCAATATTTCCAGTCTTTGACCGAAATCTCTTGTTGCAGCTGCACTTCCCATTTCAACTCGAGGGGTTTTGTGACTAACTCCATGGGCTTTTACTCCATTTGATAGAACAGCTTAAAACCAAGGAGTAGAGGGTGCACCTAGTGTCATTTTGAGAAGGGCCTGATATTCTGATATACATTATCTATCTTACTATTGTGGTAAGCCTCTCAGTTTTAGCATACTGCTTAAGGTGTTTAGCTTACAAACACAAAGTACTGAGTTAGAGTATCACCTTTGAGAAGCATGGCTAGGCTTAAAAAGACCTCATGGGTCATTAGCCTAGTAATAACCTAAGAATTATAATCTGCAGATATTGGCACCAGCTAATTTGCACTTCTAGATAACTATTTCTTAGTTCAATAATAAATATAAAAAGTCTTGTGTCAAGCTGGTGAATAAAGTAAATAACAATGCCGACAAAACAATGGTTTGCTATCTATTAGGAGTTTGTTGTTGTTCCAAAGCCATACCTTCTTACTTCCTAGAGGGTAATTAGGTCATTTGTGAGTGTGCTTGACCAGGTACCAACCTGCCATATCGCCGAGGTCCCAAGGTTTGTAAGATGGAGTATGCAGCTTTCTTAGTGGGGGCCAACTTCCATATCAGAAGTTCTGGTAGTACCCAGATTAGTAAGCATTGTCCTTGATCTCTTAGCAAATAAGCTGATAATTGTTGTGCCATATGCAAGTAAATTAGGTCCACCCTCCCCATTCTGTTTACTCATACACAAATTTTCCTGGCTAATTCTGGGTATCTTCCCTACCCATAGGTATTTTCCTATAAGATTCTGACATTTGGGAATTATTTTAGAAAAAGTAATATTGAGAATATGCATCAGTATATTACAAATGGCAGAAAGAACATTTTTTATAGCCTGTAGCCTCTGACGAAAATGTACATTTTGGTTTTCAGATGAATAACTTTATTTTGTATTGTACAAGAAAGGGGGGGTTGCATTATTATCAACTAATTTGCCCAGGCTAAGATCCATCTGAATTACAAAGATAGATATAAGAATATCGGGAATATCCTGAAGTTGTTTGGTAATTGTATTTAATGGAAATATGACCAATTTGCTGTTATTTAATAGTAACCTTGAATACTGTGCTAACTCATTTAAATTAAGAACCAGGGACTTGCCATCCTGAATCAGATTAGTAAGCCAAGGGGCACAGTCATCAGTAAACCATACTGTGAGGAGGCGTCAGGACCCCAACAACTGTATTCCCTTATCATAATGCCTTTGCAAGAGTATCATATCAAGAAGTGCAGCTACTGAAACAAATAAATGTGGTGACAGTGGGCAGACTTGTCGAGTTCCACAATGAAGCTCTCCTACCAGTGATAATTTCCTGGCTGCCCTGGGCTATGAGATTTCTTTATAACATTTTCTACATATTAATACATTCTGCAGAAAAGTCTAGCATTTCCAAAGCAACCCACATAAAGTCCCACTTGATAGAATTGAAAGCCTTGTTGAAATGTAATATGACCACAGTTCCTGTTGCGGTATTATCCTCATGAAAATTTTGCACATTGAGCCAAAGTCTAACACAGCACCTTGCCAGCCTTTAATAAAACCTAAATGGTTGGGGCCAACTACATCTGATATAACCTGAAGTCTTTTAGCCAATAGCTTAGCATATATTTTAAAATCAACTTGGAGGAGGTAGGTCAGCCTATAGCTATTAGGATCTTATGTGTCTTTTTGTGGTTTACAGAAAATAATAACTTTAGTTCTAGTTATCTCCAGTGGAAGTTTACCTAAATCCAGACACATTGTGTAAAGATATAACAATCTTACCAAAAGTTCACCTTTGAACTTTCATGTAGAAGTCAGTATTGAACCCATCCAAACCCTGGGGATTTACCCTCAGGTAAGTCACTAATGGCGGTTTCGATCTCAGCTCTTGAAATGGTTCAGCTAAAAGGGCGTGCTGTTAATATGAGGTGTAGAAGATTTTACTGTGACAAAAATACTCTGATCTCATCACTTCCTTTATAGGTTGCCTTTTCTGCAATTTGGGTATGACTGTCTACTAACAAATTGTTAACTGCACATGGGTCAGTTAACAATTCACCCTTATGGTTATGTAAGACATAAATGGTTGCCTCTTTCTGACATTCTCCACATCTATTTGCAAGCAGTGTTTGCAAAGTTAACCCTTTTGTCCAGGAAAACAACGGCATCTAATGTAATGCTTCTGAATATAATTTGTGGAGTTCTTATTTTCCTTACTAAGGGTCCTTTCATCAGTAGTAGCCTGACACAGTTCTTTTCCTTACCTCGTAGCTTCATTTACAGTTCAGAAAATTGATTGCACTGTTTCTTCTTTTTATCCCTGGTAGCTCGAAAACTCTCCTGCCTAAGCTTTGTTTTAAAATACTCTCCCCTATCTTACATCAGGTTTGATCTCTATTCCCTAAGTGCCCTCCCAAAATTCCTTAATCCATTGTCATATTTTATGTGGGATGAAACAACTAGGCTTGAAATGACCTCTGGGTTGATAGCCTAGTAACCTCCTATGATCCTATGATCCTATGCGTAATGTTCTTGTTCTGTAATAGCAATGGAACCAATTGCCATTGTTGATACCTATCTGATGTAGAGTTATGAAATAAAGTGATGATAACTGGGTTATGATCTGAAAAGGGCCTCAGCACGATATTGATTCTTTCTACTAGTTGTACTTCCTCTTTGTTCAAAAACTAAGTCCAGTCTACAGATAACCTTGGCTTGTGGACCCCAAAAAGTGTAATCTGTTTTAGTAGGATTTTAAAACTGCCATACATCTACAACATTAGAACTTCCATCAACTGAAGTTCCCCAGTCACTTTAGGGAGTCTATGTCTATGACATTCCAAAGGAAACCTAACTTTGGATTTATAATCTCATTAAAGACATCCCCAATCAAAATTGTGTATGAACGTGTTACTAAGGAATTGACCGCTGATGTGATTTGACCCATGGAAATTCCAGAAAATCATCTTACCATCTCCAGTATTACACCATCCATTTAGCTTCTTTATCCTTACATTCTTTCAATATTTTCCATTCCAATGATGTAATAATTAAGATAGCTACACCTCTCTTTGAGATGCTAGTTCAACTGACGTGCCTCTTGCAAAAGAATCATTCCCACATCATCATAGGTACTATTTTGTTTGAGTATTGCTGCTACCTTAAATGATGACACTGCCCCTTTTACATTGCAGCTAACTAATTTACACCTGAGTGCAGATGTTCTGTTTATATTGTAGTCACTGAACCCAGTGAAGAAAACCTTCCTGCACCCCTGGTGTATGGGAGTTAAGATAACAGCTGTGGTGTGGTTTACAAGTGTTCAATGAAATATCTTAAAGGAGTTTTATACTAATAATATTAATAAGTAGTACTCATTCGAGGATGGAATTATTTATTCTGACAAAACAACTGAAAATGAGCAGGGGCACTTGGAAAATACAGCAAACTTCACATGGCAATTAAGCACAACCACAAAGCTTTCTTCAGTTATGTCTATAACCTCATGAGAAATACACAACACTGAGCAGAACTTATTGTAAATGGCATCACCCACACAGAACCAGAGGCCATTACCAACCTTTTGGCTGACATGTTCTACTCAAATTCCCCCCCTCCACAGATAGACCAAAGGAAATACTGCATACCACAATCCCCCAACCATTACTAGGGAACAGGTCATCAATGCACTTTCCAAGGCCAAAAACACTGCATCAATGGGCCCTGATAACATCCTGGGATGTTTAATAAATAACATGAAACATGACCTGTCTGGTCAACTTCAATCACTTTTCATCTGGAGCTGTCCGTCATGTGTTGTGCCCAAGGAATGACAGATAGTTGCAGTCATTCTCCTCACAAAGGAGGTCCAACCACTTATCCAGGAAAATACAGGTCCATAAGTCTCATATGTAAGGCCATGGAAAGAATCATCATGGACATAATAAATGAGGACATAGGTAACCTGGGAACACTGGACCCTCACAGTCTGGCTTTGTTAAAGGAAGGTCATGCCTAATAAATCTGGTGGACTTTTTTGATCGGGTCACCAAAGCATTGGATGAAGGTAAGACAGTGCATACAGCTTACCTTGACCTGGCCAAGGCTTTTGATAGAGTACCCTACTCAGGCATTATAGATAAGCTCACGTATTTATGTATAAACCCTTTTATCACCCACTGGATAGCCATCTGGCTCACCGACAGGAACCAGGAGGGCAAAAATAGGTGAGGCCACCTCCATCAAGAGACCAGTCACTGGCAGAATCCCCCAGAGCTCAGTACTGGGCCTGCTTCTTTTTGGCATCTATTTCTCTGAAATGGAAGCAAATGCTGAAGGTTTATGGCTGACTATGGCTGGGATTCAGGTTACTGGCTAAGGCTCTTGCCACCCCTATAGTGCCATTTTTAGACAAGGCTCAAAGGACAAAACCACCACCGAAACAGGTACAAGTATGCAAAATCTGAAGGTAATGCTACTCAATGCTAGGAGTCTAAACCTCAAAATGCACTCTCTCGAGGCACTCCAAAAATGGAGAACATCGATATCTGTGCAGTAACTGAGACTTGGTTCAAGGCTCCAGAGAGCACCCCTGCAATACCAGGCTACAACTCTTACCACACATTTTGGCCACTAAACCAGGACCGAAACACTAAAAGTGGAGGAGTGTCCATATTCACCAAGGATAGTCACACCTCCAGGCTAGTTGCCCAACACAATGCATCCGAAATTCTCTAGGTGCATCTAACAGTAGGTAAGACTGCAATCCAAATTGTAGGTTGCTAAAGATCCCCCGCCATGCACCAGGATTCTCACTACACCTTTCTGAACATACTGGAAAATATTAAGAAACAATCAAACACCCTAATACTGGGTGATTTCAACTACCCCGCCATTAACTGGGAAAACTACTCATGTACCAACACCTTTGCCCAACGGTTCTTGGAATTTATAAATTCCAACGCCCTGGATCAACTAATCCATAGTCCCACCAGAGGGCTCCAATATCCTGCACCTGATCATTACCAACATGGGAAATCGATGCTCCACACCAGTGTTCACCCCCTCATTGGTTAGGTCTGACCATACGCTAATCATCTTTGACAGCCACATCCCACCCTCACTCCCCAGTTAAGGAAATATCCATAAAAAAACTTCTCCAAGGCCAACTTCATGCTACTCAAGTCAGAAGTGACAAACTTCATGACACCCATGCAGATGGGAACTAAAAGTTCGACTGCTGAATCCTACACTAAAGCACATTACGAGCACATCCACTAGTGCATGAATCGTGCCATCCCAAATAGAACCAAGATGCTCTCCTCCAAAAAAGGAAGCCAATCTGGTGGTCCCCTATCATAAACAAACTATAGAACAGAAGGAAAAAACTGTTGCAGGAAAATCCCAGGATGCAAAAAACTCCCTTACCAGCCTGAGTAAGAAACTGAGATCCCTCATAAAATCCTCCACAGCTAGTTATGAAAATAAAATTGCCAAAGATTCCAAAGACAACCACAAGGCATTCTATAGCTATGTCAAGAATCTAAATGGCAATGCTCAGATCTGCTCTGAGCTACAACAGAATGGCATTAAATATACTGATCGCAAGGACATTGCCAATATCCTGGCAGATCGATTCAGTGCCAACTTCAGCCCCCCTCACTACCTAAAGGGCCCATCTTAATACCAAAAGATTGCCACATTCCGGTAATCACAGTCACACAGGTAAAATCCATACTCTCCAAATCTAAGAATACAGCATCCATGGGACTAGATGAAATTTATTTATTTATTTTACATTTGTTGACTGGGATAGCCCGTCTGGGTGTGAGCCTATTTTCAGCGGAGGCCCTGGGAGAAAAGCTCCAATAAAACAAGAACAACATTGACAGGTACAGTGTTGGTTTTACATATAATTTAACAGAAATATCTAGAGACAATAAAGAAAGTACAATATACAAAGGAGAAAGTTAATAAAATATAGCAAAGTCATATATATATATATATATATATATATATATATATATATATATATATATTTATTTATTTATTTTTTTTGTGAGGGCAGGGGTCCATCTTTAATATATTATTTGAGTATACTTTAATACGTGTACATATGTATACCCTTACTGGCACCTCACCTAAGTGTCATGTTTAATCATAGCCTCATCTCAGGCTTTGTGCCCACTAAGTGGCACACAGCTACAGTTATCACACTCCACAAGGGGGGATCCACCTTGGATCCTGGGAACTACCGTTCCATCAGTCTGACGAGACTGATCTGTAAGGCCATGGAACGTATTATCATGGAACTTATAAGCAAAGACATTGGCAACCTTCAAACACTGGACCCCACCCAGTTTGGGTTCATGAAGGGGCGATTTTGTCTCCTGAAACTGATTGACTTCTTCAAATCAGTCTCCAGAGCCATGGACAAGGGTAAGGTGGTCCACACAGCCTATCTGGACCTCGCCAAGGCCTTCAACATCATCCCCCACTCTGGAATCATAAATAAACTTTCTAAGCTGAGCATAAATCCCTACGTCACTTGATAGGTTGCCAACTGGCTTACTGACAGAACCCACACCGTAAAGGTAGCCCACTCCAAATCCAGCTCCAGACAAGTGACTAGTGAAGTACCTCAGGGTTCAGTCCTGGGGCTGCTCTTGTTTGGCATCTACTTCTCTGAAGTACAGGCCAACACTAAGGGACTCTGGCTAACAAAGTTCACAGATGACTGCAAACTGGGAGCCATTATTGAATCCCCAAATGATGTGGATATTCTACAAAAGAGCCTTACAGAAACAGATGCTTGGTGCCAGAGCCATGGGCTCATGCTCAATGCCAAGAAGTGTATAGTTATCCCCTTTGGGAAAAACATGTACCCATGAATTACCACATAGGTGGCAATACACTAAACACTGA
Source organism: Protopterus annectens (assembly GCF_019279795.1). Classification (NCBI taxonomy): domain Eukaryota; kingdom Metazoa; phylum Chordata; order Ceratodontiformes; family Protopteridae; genus Protopterus; species Protopterus annectens. The sequence goes on from NC_056726.1 coordinate 920,758,332, forward strand.
AAGTGTGATAAGAGACTTAGGAACACAGGTGGGCAGTGATCTCACTTTCGATAACCACATCGCCACAACAGTCAGGAAATCCTTCTATGTGGCACACCTCATCACTAAGGGCTTTTCATCCAGAAAAATGAGATCATTGTCCCACTGTACTCATCCCTCATTAGACCCATTACAGAATACAACGCTGAATTTGTTATGTACCTCTCAAGACATCTGCAACAACTGGAAAGGCTGCAGAAATACCTCACTAAAAGAATCACATGCCTAAAGCAGATGCCCTATGCTGACCGCCTTAAAAAACTCCAGCTACACTCTGTCGCATATCATCTACTCAGAGGCGATCTCTGCTTAACATACAAGGCCATGTCAAACCCAGATCTGTTGGACATGCTAACTTAAAGAAATCCCAATCCATCAGAGCCACATGCTCCAGGGACCTAGACCTTGTCATCACAATGAAAAAAACATGCTGGAGGGATAGGTTCCTGACCCAGAGAGTCCCCATACTCTGGAATAGACTGCCCATACATGTCAAGCATAGCGCTTCCTTGACCCTCTTCAAAAGCAACCTTGATGACTGGATGGGTGATAGGAAATTTAACCCGGGGATCACGTCAGTTGCCCTGCTAGATAGGGGTCCTGGGAAGTAAATATTGTAGGAAGAAATAGCAAGGGAATTGTTATAGCTAGGCTTGTATAGACCCTAGGGCCAATAGCCTAGTACCAACATATGAACCTACCTATGAACTAAGTTTGCAGATGATTGTAAGCTGGGAATTATCATTGACTCCCCTGCAGACACTAGCATTCTTCAAGAAGATCTATCTCTGACTAACAAATGTTGCCAAAGCCATGGTCTTAAACTCAATGCTAAGAAATGCATAATTGTACCCTTTGTGAAGTCAACCATCCTGGCTAATTACCATGTTGCTAATATGCACCTACGAGTCAACACAGTGGTCAGGGATCTGGGTACACACACAGACAGTAACCTTACATTCAACCACCATATGGCCCCAGTGGTGAGGAAGTCCTTTTATGTTATATAACTTATAAGTAAAGGCATGACATCTAGGACCAAAGAGGTAAGTATCCCACTGTACGCCTCCCTTATTAGACCCATCATAGAGTACAATGCTTCCTTTGGTATGTACCTGACCAGGCATATGCGGCAAATAGAGCGACCTCAGAAGTTCCTTACAAAAAGAGTACAAGGTGTAACAAACCTGCCTTATGCAGATCACCTTACAGTCTTTTCCCTCTACTTAGTATCCTATAGATTGTTGAGGGGTGATCTATGCCTGGCTTACAAGGCATCTGCAAACCCCATACTTATGAATCTCCTACATATTTGTAAGTGAAAGAGTTACAGGAATACAAAGTCTAGGGACCTGAATTTTTCTGTGACGTAAACAGAACATGCTGAAGAGACAGATATGTGTCCCAGAGACTGCTCTTCTTATGGAACAGGCTTACCATTCATGTAAAGCTGAGTTCATCTGTTACCAAGTTTAAGTGCAACCTTGACCAGTGGATGGGGAATAGGAAATTTACACCAGGCCTGTCATCCACTTCCCTTATGGACAGAGGTAGCTTATAATTGGTAGGTCCTCAATGTCCTATTTGGATAAAGGGCATCATTATTCTTTTAGGAAAATCTGGCCAGGCTTAGGAAGGCTCCCTGCGGAATTAGCCGAGTAACAATCTATGAATCTGTAAAGTACATCACTTGAGTGGTTAACATAATTTTCTGAAGTGCCAATTAAAAAACACCAGTTCAGTAAACTAATTACAAGATAGTTGCTGCTCATTAACTGCCAGCATACTCAATGCATGGGTCAGTAAGATGGTGAGCCAGCATTCTGATAATAACTACTTCTCAGTTGTAAAAAAACAAAACTTTTACTCTTCCTCTCCAAATCTCTTCAGCAACACAAAACTATCTTCATAGTATCTTCTGTTAATAATACACTTATCTCTGTAGAACCACATACTAAACTCCTTGGCATAAACATAGATCACCAACTGAAGTTCGACATACATACTATGAAGCAAGCCATCAAAAAGACCCACCAAAAACGTGGTCTGTTATACATACACAAAAAATACCTCACTAATAACACTAAACACTTTCTAGCACAGACTTTCCTTCTCCCAACCTTACCTTATGCAGCCCCTATTCTCACCAATATTCAATCCAGTCTAATAGCTAAACTTGAAGCCATTTACAACAAAATAGCCAGATCTGCTGCCAACCCTCCCTACCACTCTCACCACGGCATAGTTTTAAAAAACCTACAATGGCTAGAACTCTGAAATCAACTCCTTTTTCAACTCCACCTCACTTACTCTCGCTTAAATCAAACCCCCCACTGTCCTGCCCTCACAGACTTCATCACTCCCTACTCCCCTAAGCGTAACCTACGCAGCACAGAGCTACATCTTTTAGATATCTAGAAACCTAATCAGAAATTGGCAAGCTTTTATATAGCCACTCAGTCACCACTGCCTGGAAGAAAACGTCCCCTTTCTCTAAGAACAAACAGCAACTCCTTCAACTTCAAAAAATATCTAAACGACCAATTTCCTAAATCCGGGATCTGTGCTTGTCCCACTCCTTCCTAAGCTGCTACTTCTCCTCTTCCCCTTCCCTGCACAGCTCCTTCACATTATCACAACTGCTCATTCTATATGCTTCAGTATTCTGTCAACCAAGAATTTCCCTCTGATGGTAACTGTTAGAGGGAATGTAACTTTGGTAATTGTTAGATGGAATGTAACTCTCATATTCACAGACTACATTAACAAAAACCGTAACAAAAATATTCATTCCTCTGCAGTCTTCATTGATTTATCTAAAGCTTTTGATATGGTTAATCACCAACTCCTTTTAAATATACTGAAATCCCTTTCACTCGAACCTCTAGCCATAAATTGGTTCAATCTTACCTAGACAATATACAGCAAGCTGTACTCTGGTACAATAAACTATCTAATCACCTTCCCATTTCCATTGGTGTTCCTCAGGGCTCCATATTAGGCCCACTCCTATTTTCCATTTTTATTAATGACCTTCACTCAGCAATTCCACACGTCACCTGTATTCAATACGCATATAATTTGTTCAGCCACTTCTCCAACTGAACTACAGTCCCTTACCCAAAAAGCATTCAATACAGTAGAACAATGGTTCTCAAACCACTGCCTCCTCTTAAACCCCCAAAGTCTAAACTTTTACTTTTCACGCCAACCCGAAAGTCCACCCCTATAAATTTCACACTCATATCTAGTAATGGTACTCTAATTTCTCCCGACCCAACCACTAAACTCTTAGGAATAACAATAAATAACAATCTCAATTTTGATACTCATATAAACAGCACAATAAAATCACTCAACAAAAAATTGGGGTCCCTCTATAGAATCAAACCCTTTCTTACACCAGTAGCTATGACCGCAATAGTCAGAACTCACTTAATCTCCACTCTACTCTATGCTTCACCTATATACACTAATCTTTCTAAAAACAACCTCAACAAACTGGCAATTTCCTATAATAATATTGCTAGATTTGCTACTGGCTCTCCTTTTAGAACTCATCACTGTCTTAATCTAAAACAACTAGGATGGCTAGAGCTTCTAAACCAGCTTCAATTTCACCATCTTGCTATAGCCCATAAGACCCTGTTTCAACCCACCAACACTCCAATACTCACTAGCCTCATTGTCCCTTACAACAATCTTAAGAATTTATGCTCCTCAAACAAACTGCTGATTAATACTTGCAGATCCAACAACTCAGCAGGAGACTCCCTGTTCTCTAATACTGTTGGAAAGCTATGGAATCTACTACCCTCTGAACTCATAACACTGTCTTCACTTACACTTTTTAAACAGAATCTAAAACTATTTCTCTATACACACTGGTTATGCTCCTGTACTAACCCTGACTAACTTTCTTCCTTTACACTAATGAATACTCTTCACCTTTATAGACTTATTAATTTTCTGGCTTGTTAAACTTGATTTCTGCATTAGTAGCTGTATTTAGAGCACAACCAAAAGCTGTTTACTGAATTTCCTGTTTGCACTTAATTTTAAAATCATTTTTTTCTCAAAACTTGCATATTTTCTGTTTTTGGCCTAGCACTCTTGTGTGGGGTCATTTACTGCACTGTTATAACTTGATATTACTTGTGAACCTCTGCTATCTCTGAAAAAAAATCTTGCTTTTTTCCACTTTTCTGAGATTTAAAAAAGTTCAAGTTACAGGCTTGCTGTTCTTGAACTGTTTTGTAAGTTTCTGTGAGGCCATTTTTGCTTGGGCTAAAGGAAAGTCTCTCTGTTGATCAGTGGCAGTCAAAACATTGAGCTGCATCCCTGCCCCCCGTGGGAGTGGTTACTGACTTGAAACTGTAGTTTTATTGGCCGTTTTGGGTCAATTCCTGGCTCTTTCCAGCCCCTGCTATCAAGCATGCTTTAGAGTGCTTTAGCGCAGAGTTGCCACTAGAGCAGCATCGGGCAGCGCCGGTTTAACAAGGTTAAACTTTTTCTGGCTCCATAAAGTCTGTTCTTCATTTTTTCCCTTAGAACTGCTCTACTAGTAATCTAAACAGTATATCCCTTAACTAAAAAGCGCAGCACTTGTTCCTAAAAGCTTTTTTTTTTTTTCTCAAAAAAAAAAAAAAAAAAAAAGCTCAGCACTTGTCTTAAAAGCATCTTCTTTTCAGGTTTAGCACTTCTGTATTATACAAAGTCCCTCACTAGCAACCCCCCCCCAGGAGTACCCACTTCCTTACTAAGTCCTCTCTTATTCAGTTACACCCCTAACTTCTAAATTTCTCTAGCATGTCGAAGGTCCAGATGTCCAGATGCTGGCGTCCTCTCCTGTCCAGTTGGTGAATTTGGGAATATTGAGGCAATGTTACAATTGCTTCATGTACACTGGCAACCCTCTCTTCCTCCCAAATAACACAAATACTTGCGAGAGATGCAGCTATTTAGCCAAACTGGAGGCTGAGCTCTCTCAACTCAGGACTGGCAAGACCAGACAGGAGGAGAAGGCAACTACACACACCACAAAACCAGTCTCACATAAAGCTATCACAACAATGAATCAAACACATAAACACACAAAGTCATACTCGGAGGCTCTGAGCAAAAATTTACCTAAACAGCAGAGGCCTCCAAAGCAAACACCCAAGCAACTGCCACCTCATGACACACCACAGGCAACACATAAACCACAAAATCAGTGTGCAAAGCAGTCACAGCCCTTAAGGCCAAATACAACACCAAACATACTTGTCATAGGTGACTCCATAGTCAGACACACTGACGTCCCACTCACCAGGCTGAACAAGGAGAGGGTCACAGTAAGCTGCCTATCGGGCGCTAGAATCCACCACATAACACAAGCACTCGGGTCACTCCACAGCAAGTACAGATATGACACAGTCATTGTCCATGCTGGTGTGAACGACCTGAGATGTACCTCCCTGGACTACATGAAAAGAGACATAGAGGAGCTCTCTGATTATGTAGCCCAGGCAGGTATGACCCTGACCCTGAGCAGTATCCTTCCTTCACCAAGAATGATGCCACAACATAGAGACAAGATGATCAGCTTTAGCAATTGGCTTAATTTCTGGTGTCATTCAAAGGGGATCCAGTGTCTGTCTGCCTGGGATGAAATGCTTGACAAGCCATGCTGCTTCGCAAGGGATGGCTTGCACCTGTCACCCCTGGGATTCCGGATATTGGCTAAGGCTCTTGCCACCCCATAGTGCCTTTTTAGGCAAGGCTCAAATTCTAAACCTACCACCCTAGAAAACAAAAATGGGAAGAAACTAAGGGTAATGCTGCTCAATGCCAGAAGTCTAAATCTCAAAATGCACGCACTCGAGGCCCTTCTCAGTATGGAGAACATCGATGTCTGTGCTGTGACTGAAACCTGGTTCAAGGCTCCTGAGAGCACCCCGGCACTATCAGGTTTTACCTCATATCATGCGTTCCGGCCCCAAAACCCGGACCACACCACAAAAGGAGGGGGTGTATCCATATTCATCAAGGATACCCACACCTCCAGGTTGGTGGCAACGCACTAAGCATCGGAAACCATCCATGTGCAATTAACCATAGGCAAAACTGTTCTACAATTTGTAGCATGCTACAGGCCACCCTCTCAAACTCAGGAACCCCACACAGCCTTCCTGAAGACACTGGAGGGTATAAATGTATCTCCAAACACCATTATATTGGGTGACTTCAACTACCCAAATATAGACTGGGAACATTACTCAAGCCCCAACTTTCTAGTCCAAAGGTTCCTGGAGTTCATAAATTCAAATGCCATGGAACAACTAGTCACCATTCCCACAAGAGGAGAAAATATACTAGATCTCATCATCACAAACATGGGGACAAAATGCTCCACACCGAATATATCCCTCATTGGTGAGATCAGATCACAAACTAATCTCACTGGAAATCCACATCCGCCCCACCCCAAACAAAAAGACCACAGTGAAGAACTTCTCTAAAGCAAAGTTCATACTACTCAAGACTGGTGTGGTATCCTTCAAGCCTCCAGAGCCAGTGGAAACCACAACCCAAGCTGCGGAAGCCCTTACAAATGCCTTCTACGAACACCTCCAGGACTGCATGGATCAGGCAATCCCTAATAAAACCAAGACTCTTTCCAGCAAGGGCAAACATCCAGTCTGGTGGACCCCAGCCATAAACAAACTTTACAATAAGAGGAGAAAGCTGTTACATGATAGAGCAAAATCCATAAAAGAGAAGACACCCTTGATCATTATTAGTAAAAAATACGAGCACTCATAAAATCATCCAAGGCCAACTTTGAGAGAAAAATTGCCATAGATTCAAAAGACAATCATAAGGCCTTCTTCAGCTATGTTAGAAACCTGAGTGGAAACTCCCAGATATGCTCAGAATTAGTCCAAAATGATACAAAAATCACTGAACCCACAGACATTGCCAACATACTGGCAGACAGGTTCAGTGCAAACTTCACCCCCCCTCCCCCCCAAAAGGAGAGATAACTATCCCAGCGGAGTGTAGCCTCCCAGACATCTCAAATGCGCAGGTGAAAGCTGCTCTCTCTAAAGCTAAAAACACAGCATCAATGGGACCGGATGGTGTCCCTGGCTGTGTGCTACACGTACTCAACGAGGAACTAAACCTGCATATAAGGCAGCTGTTTAATCTTAGCCTTACCACAGGATACGTGCCCAAGGAGTGCGTACGGCAACTGTGGTCTCACTCCACAAAGGCGGTGCCTCTACGGACTCTGGTAATTACCGCCCCATACGCTTAACAAGCCTGGTCTGCAAAGCTATGGAGAGGATCATAATGGAACTCATAAACAAAGACATAGGGGACTTGCAGACATTGGACCCGACCCAGTTTGGCTTTGTCAAGGGCAGATCATGCCTTATGAACTTGGTCGACTTCTTCAAAACAGTCACCAAGGCCATTGATGAGGGAAAGGCAGTCCATACAGCCTACCTTGACCTTGCAAAAGCTTTCAACACAATACCCCACTCGGGTATTATAGAGAAACTTACCAGCTTAAATGTAAACCCATATGTCACAAGATGGGTTGCAAACTGGCTAAAGGACAGAACCCACAGGGTTAGAGTTGCTGGCGCCATGTCAGACTCCAAGCCGGTCACAAGTGGTGTCCCACAGGGCTCAGTCCTTGGCCCCTGTTGTTCGGCATCTACTTCTCAGAAGTACAGGCAAACATAGGAGGACTATGGCTGACAAAGTTTGCAGATGACTGCAAACTGGGCGCCATAGTGGAAAGTACATCGGACACAGATATCCTTCAGAGGGGTCTCACGGAAACTGATAGCTGGTGCCAGAGCCATGGCCTAAAGTTAAATGCCAAAAAATGTATAGTCATACCCTTCGGGAAAAACAAGGTAACCCCAAGCTACCATATAGGTGGCAATCCATTAAGCACAGAAGAGGTTATCAGGGACCTGGGGACCCAGGTTGACAGTGGCCTTTCTTTTGACACTCACATTACTAAAGTGGTTAGAAAGACCTTCCACATTGCCCACCTGATCATGAAGGGATTCACATCCAGATCAAGTGAGATCATTGTTCCCCTGTACTCTTCACTTATCAGACCAATGATCGAGTACAATGCCCCATTCGGGATGTATCTCACCCGACACCTGCAGCAATTGGAAAGACCCCAAAAGTTCCTCACCAAAAGGATAAAAGGACTCCAAAATCTGTCATATGCTGCCAGACTGAAGAAACTCCAGCTCTATTCAGTCGCATATCGCCTGCTCAGAGGTGACCTGTGCCTGACATACAAGGCCATGTCCATCCCGGAATTAATGGACATGCTCCACCTCAAAAAATCCAAATCTACCAGATCCACTAGAGCAAGTGACTTAAACCTTAGCACGGATATAAATAGGACATGCTGGAGGGATAGATTTGTCACCCAGAGACTCCCTATGCTGTGGAATAAAATCCCGATCCATGTGAGGCAGAGCACCTCGCTGGCTCTGTTCAAGAGAAATCTTGACCGGTGGATGGGAGATCGTAGGTTTACCCCGGGAATCATCTCTGTGTCACTGCTGGACAGAGGCACAACAAACTAATGGGCACAGTATTTTTTAACATAAGGGGTGGCGTAAGCCACAAAACTTTGGGCTAGGCTTATAAATGCCCTAGGGCAGATAGCCTAGTATAAACCTATGAACCTATGAACCTATGAACCTATAAGAACCAATAGACCATGTTATTGCAATTCAAATATATGTATATATGTATATAGTATCATCTCTTGTACATTATCTTTTACTGTTTGTGTTATGCTCACAATGGATATTGTATTTTGTATTTTGTTATTAACAATAGCTGTTTTTAAGCTTGGACTGTTGCAACTTTCTATATTGTATTTGTATGTGCCTTGGAGCTTTTCTCCCTGGGCCTCTACTGAAAATGGACATGTATCCAGTTAGACTAGCCCGGTCAACAAATATAAAATAAATAATAAATAAAAAATAAAATAAATAAATAAAATATTACATTTTTATAGTTAATTTGTATCATGGCTGTTTGAAACCTCAACTTTGCTACTGTATTCTAACATGTTCATATATTAGATGTATTTTCCTTTGCCTGTATGTATGCATCTGTATGTTAATATCTATGATGTTTTGTTCGTTTTGTAACTGTTCTTTCTGTGGAGCTTTTCTCCTTGGGTCTCCACTGAAAAAGGGCTCTGCAACCCAGTCGGACCAACCTGGTTAACAAATGCCAAATAAATAAATAAATAAACAATAATTAATAAATAAATAAATAAATAAATAATAACCACGGTTGCCAAACAAGAGGAAAGGATTAGGAAAAAAATTTCCAGTGGCTTACTCTGGTCTGTTCAGTCACAATTACTGAAATAGACTACATGCGAGTCTTTTATGTAAAAAAATAAATTAAATCCAGTCCTGCAAAACTCTGGTCATGTTAACGAATCTCTTTTGGGTAGCTCAAGGTCTTATGCCGAGCTTTTGTCAGCCCAAGACTATTCCATCTCTGTGATCTCTTATACTGTAAAGTCTAGAGTCAAGTCCAGGTGTATTGAGTTCATATGACTGCCATTCCACTGCCAAAGGTGCAAATCTGTTGGTCACTGGGACTGAATCAGGGAAAGGTTGTGCCCAATGAATACCTCTGTTTGCTAGTCTGTCTCCTGCAGTAAAGCTTTCTCCAGTATCATTTCCTTTTAGAAGGACTGGGGCTTTGTTGGGAGTCACGGAAGGAGGTCTCTTCCTTTTCTTCTGTGGGCTGTTGACTGTGCTTATTGGGTGAGCTACAATAACAAAGACTGCTTTTGATACAACTCCATTTCTGCCAAGAAATTGCTCTACCTCTACAGGGGTGCTCAAAGTGAGCTGGTCATTATTTTCATTTAAATTATTATATGCTAGAAAAGGTAGCTGAAATACAAACCCAAGATTTCTGCACCTCCATAAATATGGAGATGCAAACTTTTCTACCTGTTATACAAATGTTATGTTAATTATAGTCCAAATTTTTTAGCTGGATTTTCTTATTCTTCAAGGGCCTTTGTTCCCATTTTCAAAGTCTGCAGGCTAATGGGGAATGGGACTTATCACTGCCCTGTTATTTCTCTTATAGTTATTTGTGACCTTATCAATAGTTACCTGACTGCTGCATTTCTTGCTACTGTTTTGCAGCTCAGGAGTTTATGGAGAACTTCCTCCTGTTCCACAGAAGAAAAGTGTGGCTTTTCTTCAGGTGAAAGAAGTGGGTAAGACTTCATGTCCTGTTATACAGTAGTCTGTTATACTGCACTGTAGCCACAAACACAAAGTTGGCTAGTTATCTACAAATATTTTGTATTAGTTTAGAAAAGTTCTCCAGCTTACATATTACCACTCCTAAAATGTTATAAGTATTAGTGAATATTGGGCAGGATTCACAAAGCCTCTGTGTAAGAGTTACAGGGCTTACACGGAGGCTGCAGTTAAACGGTGTGACGTCAGCATGTCATGCATATGCATGAGGGCATGCTGAATCACACCTAAGGCTTACACGGTCTGTGGAAGACAGTAGGGTGCGTGTCCGTAGGCCGAGCCCTGCAAGCGGACACGCCCCCAGAAGAGTAAAAGTGCCCAAAGTAAACCCCCACGACAGAGTACATGGAAATGTGAATAAACACAACACAACAAATGCCCCCACAGACTATCAACATAAAATTATATAAATGAACATGTTATATCTTTTTTAAATTGTAAAGATGTTTGCCCGTCACTCAGCCACAGTTAGCAGTAAGTGGAAAAGCATATAAGAACTAACTATGCAAAGTAAGCCAAAAAGCAATAGCATAGCGGTAGAGAAGTCGACTGAAGAGCAGGCACTCATGGTTCGAGCCCCCACAACATCAATTTTTAGTTTTAGTGAAATAAGCACGAAACAAGTCCCTGACATATATGTACACATATAAAATTATATTTTATGTAAAATGTAATGAAATAGGCTATTTATTTTGAAGAAATGTAAGATAACAAAATAATAAACAATGCCAGATGTGCCTATAGCTGAGCTACAGTTTAACAAGGTGAGTGCATCTGCCCGTAGGTGAGCAGTGGTTTAACAGGTGTAAAATGAGTGCCCGAAGGTGAGCAGTGGTTTAACAGGTGCAAAATGAGTGCCCATAGGTGAGCAGTGGTTTAACATGCTGAAACTGTGTGCCCCTAGCTGAGATGAGCATAATATGCATGCTGACAGTCAAATGAAGCGTAAACCAGCGTAACCCATTTGCGCGGAGCTGCGCACCGCACCAACAAGCTAACCGACGGGCAACGTTGAGCAAGCTGTAACAAAAATGCCTTTACACAGACACACCCCCTAGCCTGTCTAGACAGTCATAAAATATAAAAAGCAGTGGCCAGGTTTGAACCCAGGATACCATGCACCATAGTCAAGGTACTGAACCACTAAGCCATCACAGCTGTGCTTAGAAATGCAGTAATAGCAAATATATAGGAATGAATAGAAAGAGGAGCATGACAAAGCAGGTTTTGTGAAGCTGATACAATTCCAAAATGGCCAATCACAGATAAGTGCGGGAAAAACAGCATATATAAGCCCCATAGGTGGGAATACACAGCATAACTGATTGTAGAACTAACTTGCAGCCAGAATGTCAGGAGTAGGTGAGGGTAGTTGCTTCCGAGCACAGAGGTGGGGCATTGAGGAGTCCAGATATATGGTCTGGCTCCTTGTCCACAATCATGAGGCCCAACTCATGCAGGGCCAGGTCCTGTGGGGAGCATATAGGGCTGAGGCGTGGGACCGGTTGGCTCATGATCTCACCAGTGCCACAGGGATTCCAAGGACTGGTGAGCTGGTCCGTCACCACCATGCGGACCTGAAGAGATGTAAGCAGGACCAACTGAACCTTTGGATCCAGGAGGCCCGGCAAATGCCCAACGCCCCACTACTGAGTAAGTTACATCTAATTATGTATGTAAGAAATTAACCTAGCTGATATTATGGAGATGTGTATTCCAATATTACTTTATTTATATTACAGCTGCAGGTGTCCGTTCTCCGAACCCCAGAGCCTATGGCGATAGGCTGGTGCGGTTGCGCCACCAGGCAGGTCAGTAATCCTCCCCCTGTAACTGTAAATAAATATAAAAGTATGACAGTTAGCAAAAGAGTGCAGTGTAGTCACTAAGTAATAAAATGTGCAAGTAACAGTGTAAGAGTGTTTGCAAGTATTGCTTGATTACAAAAGTGTGTTGCAGTCTGTAATCCAAACAGAAAAATGAAAATGTCTGAAATAAAGTCTGAAATAAAGATGCCCCACCTGTAATATAATAGTACACAACCTGCAGCAGGCTGAAAAGTACAGCTGCAGAAGATGAGCAAATCACATGTGTGAAATATATCCCTGTTGAAATACTGAAACATGACAGAAGTGAGACTGTTGGAAAGTATTGTAATAACTACAGGTAAAGCATGTCAATAAAGCCTAGAAGTAAGTACCATCCTGAATTGTAAAATTAAAACAAGTGAAAGAGTGTGAGAAAGAGTTATGAATCCACCAATAAAGTAGTAATAACTCCTGAATAAAGTATACTGCAGTTAGTACAGAATGAAATGAATGTGACAAGCAGAACCAAACTGTGAAATGTGTTCAAAATGTTCCTGCAGCTGGAATGTGTATCCCAAAATCTGGATATGTTGCTCTCAGTCTGCAATATGCAGATAGTATGATTGTCTGAAATACCAAACATCCACAGTTGTCTATAGCTATATAAAGCAAATGTAGCAGGATGATGTAGCTGAACAAAGCCAGATATGAACGTGTATGAATAAAAATGAAAATGTATAATGATGTAGCAGTAACATTCCTATCACCAACTTGAAGTAGTTATCACATAGGAAACTGTAGGTAGAACTGTAGTGTGTATATATCTGCAGCTATTAGAAATGTACAGCATATGTATTGGTATTTGAAGGTGTTAATTATATTTTCTTCACCCTACCCTATAACCTCATATAATACATTCCACGTGAAAGTGGTATGTGCAATCACAATTAACACCCCTGAACATTTGTCCTGTTGGGTCATACATATTTGCATGTACGTTGATGCATCTGCCCTGTTCATACATCCAAACTTGATGGCCTGTTGACATCAATCAACCCTGCATGTTGTTGGACTGTGTATTGCTGTTCAAATTATGCATGTGTTATGCTCGCTGTTCAATGGTGTGAATATCTGGGTGTTTGGTTAATGGGAATACTAATGCATGCTGTTACAACTAATTGCGAATGGTATTGTATGTTACTAACCCAAACTGTCATGACATAATGCAAAACATAGGACGGCAGGGAAGGCGGGTTCCAGTGGCCCCACCTCTCCCACCTCAGCTGGCAAGTGCACCTGGCAGTAGTGCCCAGTCCGGACCCTCCTCTGGTGGCCCTGTGCCACCTGCGGGTGGAAGCGCTGCAGGGGATGGGGCTCGTCCCCCCTCTGCAAGTGTGGCCGGAGGAGAATAACCACTCACCCTCCGTAGTGTCCGGACTGTGGTGTGTAGGGAGATCCAGGAATCTGTTCTTGGGCCCCTACGCCAGCTTGAGGCACAGGTGGCACAATTAACGGGCATGCCTGTTATCCGGCCTACACAGCCCCCAGCACAGCCCTGTCCTGGGCAGTGAAGGTACAGTGGCAACTGCTCATGGGTGGGGATATCAGTTCCACTGTTGCCATCTGTGGGCTCATGGGCTCTGGATAACCAAACATCCGTCCCCGTCAATTGTGTAACCCCCCCACACGTGTCATACACCATCCCTGTATGCGTCTTGTTTGTCTTGTCTGTTGACTACCCAACCTACCTCCCCAGCTATACCGACTTCCTTTACCTGACATACCACTCTCACCTGAAAAAAAAAAAAAAGAAAAAAGGGCACTCTGTACCCACAAAAAAATTACTCCCCATACATAGCTGCCCATTTCACACACATGTCCGCTGGACATGGAAACTGTCAATTACAATTGGCTGTACAACAAGTATTATTGTTGTCCTTACACCTCTCTCAGGGGTGGAAGGTTTCAAATGTCACACCAAATTACAAACATATGCACAGCTGTTGCTGATGAAGAAATGGGCAGCTATGGGCCTTACCTACATCCCTCCTGCAAAACCCAAGCTTGTTTCCCTTACTGTCTTTCCCTCTTTGTGACCCCTTTTTCACCACTTTCCTGTCTCCCCATTTTCATTTCTTTCAAAGAAAATAGCACGGGTGTGCGCAAGAGTAAGCACTTTTAAGCAGTTGTAAGCGGGTGTGCGTGGAGCTGAACACCAGTGCGCATGCGGGAGCTCCGTGCAAACCAGCGCTAACCCGGTTACAACTGCTTAAAAGTGCCTTAGTCACTCTGAATGACAGGTCCTGTAGTCTGCTCAAAAGCAAAATAAAATCCCACTGTCAGTCCCGAACCCAGGGCCTTGGAAACAGTAGTCTGCATGACTTACCACTAAGCCATGACTGTTATTGAAGAATATTGTGCTACAATAAATATATCATGTAATAGTAGGAATGAATGTAAAGGGAATATAGGATGTGTAGTACACAAAGCATGTCATGTATATTTACTGTAAAATCGAGTGGACTTCTATAATAGAAGTGTGTGAACAGAAACAGCCATGCTAGTTGGTAGCTAGTAGGTAATAACGTCAGTTATTATATATATATATATAAATATATGTATATATATATGTATATATATATATATATATATATATATATATATATATATATACATATATATATATATATATATATATATATATATATATATATATATATATATATATAGTTGTAGGTGTCAGTGTACATACACACTTAGTACAGGAAACAGGAGAGATGAATGGAGAAATGTTAATCTACAACACAGCCTGAATTATGAAAGAGATACTAACCTTTACACTCACAGAACAGTGTCCACAGCATACCAGCATGGTCCCGCCCTTACAATCTGAAAGGGCAACGCCTATCTCACATACCCTTTTATAGCACTGTCCTGAAATCACAGTGAGAACTGCAATCAGTACACAACTGGCTGCATGCAATTAGCAAATGCTGGCTAACAATTGGTGCAGAGGCCATCACATGGACATATGCAGATACCTACAAAAGCATCCTGTACTCCCAGTCCATGCATGCAATACTTTCATTGCACTGTCTGGAGGCAGAGAGAGAGAGAGAGAGAGAGAGAGAAAGAAAGAAAAAAAGGAAATAAAAACACAAACAAAAACTACACTTAAGTAAAACTAAGTTGAAGCTGTCATCAGTGACAGTATCAAGCTGGGCTAGCAGCAGCAGGAACCTATACTAACGATTACGCAACCAGCTGTGACAAACACAGGTAATGTAAAGTAGCAATTTAATAGTCTACATACTGTGAACCCTCCTATTGTGTTATTGGTCTGTATCTATATGTATGTCTATGTGATAAATTGTGTGTACGTTGTTTCACCCAAAGGGGATGACTATACATTTCATGCCATTCAGTGTTAGGCCATGATTCTGGCACCAGTTGTCCATTTCAGTGAGGCCTGTCTGTAAGATGTGTGTCAGCTGGTGTATCGACTATGGTGCCTAGTTTGCAGTCATCTGGGAACTTTGTCATCCACAACCCGCCCATGTTTGCTTTCACATCTGAGAAGTAAATGCCAAACAAGAGGGATCCTAGGACAAAGCCCTGTGGAATACCACTTGTGACTGGCTTTGAGTCTGACATGGCTCCCGCAATTTAGACTTTATGGATTCTGTTGTTCAACCAGTTTGCAACCCATCATGTGACATATGTATTAACATTTAAGCTGATGAGCTTGTCTATGATGCCTGAGTGGAGTATTGTGTTGAAGGCCTTAGTCAAGTCCAGGTAGGCTGTATGGACTGCTTTGCCCTCATCAATGGCTGTAGTGACTGTTTTGGAAAAGTCAGCCAGGTTCAAAAGGCAGGATCAGACCTTCACATAGCCAAACTGGGTGGGATCAAGTGTCTGTAGGTCCCCAATATCGCTGTATATGAGTTCCATAATGAATCTTTCCATAGCTTTGCAGACCAGGCTGGTTAAGCTTATGGGGTGGTAGTTCCCAGGGTCAGTAGAGGTGCCTCCTTTGTGGATTGGGACCACTGTTGCTGTACGCCAGTGTTCAGGTACATATCCCGTAGTAAGGCCAAGATTAAATATCAGGTTTATATGCGGTTGTAGCTCCTCTTGGAGTTCACGTAGCACACATCCAGGGATACCATCAGGTCACATTGATGCTGTGTGTTCTGCTTTGCTCAGGGTGACCCTCACCTGGACATCTGAGATGACAGGGAGGTTACATTCAGCTGTGATAAGTATTACTTCTTTTGGGGGAGAGGGAGGGGGGATATTTGCACTGAACCTGTCTGCCAGAATGTTGCCAATATCTGTGGGTTCAGTGAATTTTATGTAGTTGTGTACTAACTCTGAGCATATCTGAGGCTTTTGGTCCAAGTATCTAACAAAACTGAAGAAGGCCTTGTGGTTATCTTTAGTGTCCTTGGCCATTACTCTCTCAGAGTTGGCCTTGGATGTTGTTATGAGAGAACTTAGCTTATTACTAGTGCCGACCACAGATGCCTTCCCTTTATGTGGTTCTGCTCTGTCCTGCAGTAGCCTCCTTCTATCGTTATACAATTTGTCTTTGGCTGGGGTCCACCAGACAGGATGCTTAACCTTTGTGCATAGGGTCTGGGTTAGAATTGTGTGTGCATGTTCCATGCATTCTTGGGGATGTTCATGGGAAGCATTTGCAAAGGGGTCAGCATTGTGGGTTGTGGCTTCCACTGGCCCAGTGGGCTGCATGGATACCATCTCAGTCCTAACAAGTGAAAATCTGTCTATTCACATATATTTCAAAGTAGTTTACTGTGCTGGTGGTGGTGGTGGGATATGTATATCCGGGCCGATTATTTTGTGTCCAGATCACACTAGTGGATGACATTCCACATACAGTACCTTGTTATGAACCCCCAGAGTGAGGTGATGCATTGGACCTGTCTCTGTGTGCTGACTGATGGGGCTTGGTACTCTGTTGTATGGAATGTGGCAGGTATTGTTGCACAGGTGTCGGCTGAGCACTGATATCTGGCCATGTACATGTGTATCCACCAAGAGACACACACGTGCTAGATATGGGAGTAGTAGTAGTATATCACTACAGTTGAGTATCATGTATAGTATGTGTGCCATATTTTGCTGACATAGTTTGCTGATATCCTGTTTGTGTTCTCTTTCAGGGACATGGCACGTCAGCCAAATCCTGCCTACTCTGCTGCAGAAGATGAAGAGATACACCAGAGCCTGGTGCGGGATTATGACATACTGTTTTCCCACACCAGCCAGAATCAGCAGGAGAGGGCTGCACCGTGGCAAGTAGGGTAAATGACATTGGCATGCATAATAGGACATATGAGCAGGTACAACATCACTGCAGTGATTTAATCAGAAATGTCCGTCAGCATGCGTCAGATATCCACAGGCAACAGGTCACCACAGGAGGTGGGGTGGCCACGCATCCCCCCCCTCACTGGACTGGAGGGGCTACTCCTAAGTGTTGTGGCTCCAGCCCAGGAACATCAACAGCAACACACCTGCATTATGATGGAGGCTGGAGCCACACAGCAACACGACATGGAGCATGCAGGTAATATGCCATATGTACACTTGACTGTTCTGTACACTGTTAGTTTATGCATGTGTAAGGTGTGTCCTTGGTATGTAGCTGTCAACATAGTATGTAATTGTGCAGGTGTGATATTGCCAATATCAGCAGCTGACATGTAAAAGGCAGCTGTTGTACTACTAAACTGTATCATACGCAGTATCAATGGCACAGTTGTGCCCACTGACACAAATCCCCTCATTTCTGCAGGTCCCTCCAGTGTTACAGCAAGGCAGCCCATCCATGCTGGTGAGTGTGTTTTAACAATGCCTATAATAGTCCTGATAGTGCTAGTAATAATAGTGTAACTCAGTAGTGCTCTGTGTGTATACTGCAGGGTGTGCATGTGTGCGTGTGTGCACGTGTCCACGTGTGCATATGTGCATGTGTGCATGTGTGCCGGTGTCCACATGTGCCTGTGTCCACGTGTCCAAGTGTGCATGTGTGCATGTGTGCATGTGTCCACGTGTGCATGTGTGCATCACTGGCAACATTGTGTAGACATTGTAAACTGTGTTTCCTGTCTTCCTCCCACAGGTTCTGGTGCTGCTCTGGTGTCCTGCAGCAGGGAACTTGAATCTGGTGCCACAGGTACTGATAATGATGATGTCTGTGTAATGGCACAGGAAGGTGTGTCAGGGTCCGTTATTGGTCAGCCAATTGACAGTACACAGCTGTCAACCCCATCATTGTGCACAGTCATCCTGCCAGTACATCCTATGTCACCAATGTCCCTAGGTGATGGACAGGATACAGTGGGCATTGACTAGGGTAATGTGGTATCTGTGGCACATGCTTCCCCACACAGCAGCCATGGGCAGGGTCCTGAGAAGGTACCACACAGACAGTTGCCCATGGGTTCTCGTAGGAGCATCCGTGGGAGTACTGCCTCTAGCAGACGTGCCCAAAGAGGTCTGTCAACCTCAGCTATGTTTTGGGCTGTCATGCAGGCACAGTCACGTATGGAAAGGTACACCAGACAGGGTCTGAGGGAGCTGAGAGCATGTTGCACATCCATGACTGACAGTATGCGTGACATCGCGGATGCTATCTGTAATTTCACCGATGTCATAGACAGACGTTGTGGGGACATATTACAGCAGTTCCGCAACTACATGTCCATTAGCCAGGGCAATTGTGGACAGTTGCGGCGTCGAAGTGGCCATATGCCAGCAGCAGCTGGCAGACGGTGTGGATGACAACAGGCCCGCGGATGCCCCCATAGTGCCAGCAGCAGCCCCAGCAATGCTGGGTCTGTGCTGTCATCAGACTGCCCCAGGAGACCACGTGCATGTGGCTCTGGACAGTCCCAACAGGGACCCGTGTCCAGTCAACGAACACCCGCTTCTGATGACAGTATCCAGTCTGGCTTAGTACCGGATACGGTCCGTAGCACCCCTGCCAGGCACAGGTACCATGTCCGTTGTCACAAACACTGATCTGTATGACCTGCCAGGTGCAGTCTGTGGCTGTCCACAAACTCCAGTATATGGCAGCCATGAGGTGGAACTGTGTGTATGCATACACACATGCAAAATGTTAACACCTAGGGCTACCACATACACGCACACACTGCACCAACAGTGCCCCACCCTGTACTGCTGTCCCTCACCAACACACATACACATACATGGTCAATTGGTGGTATCAGTGGCAGACTCAGGCATACCTAGTTCACACCCTGTGCATATGATGGAACTGTGCCACCTCCTGCAATCTCCAACATCAGTGCAGAAACAGGTTAACATGTTGCTGATGCACAGGGTGACTACATAGAAGTGTATTACTAGTATCATGTTGGTAACAGTACAGTGTGCTGATATGATTGTGTGTATATCCCAGCATGCCTGATGCAGTAACTGTATGACTGTCCTGAATTGTTATCTACACCCATAGTAAGTGCCATAGTGTAACAGCTGCACATTATTGCATACCGGTGGTAAGGATGGCAACAGATAGCCACATACATAGGTAGCACAGGGGAGAAGGTAATGCAAGTAGTGATACGCAATGATGGACATGAACATTAATGGTGGCATGTTGCCCACAACGACTATGCAATGTGGATGTTTGCACATATTGATATGTGTGCAGTACCAATTTAATTTAAATTAAATAAAATATTAAATAATATCAGTTTTACCATCTGAGCTGTGCATTCCTGGGTACATGTTTATAGTGCCTGCATATTTGCACTGTTACCTACTGGAAGTGGTACCCCTTCTTTGTTGTACAATGGACTACTTCCAGCCCTGCTTACTGTAGCTTTGTTTGCATGCATGTTTGCTTGAGGTTCCCTGGAACACTGTTTCCACCTGCAATGCAGATTTGCAGAGCTTCTGTGGATTCCTAGTGACATCTGCATAGCGTACTATACGTATGTTAATGTCTCACTTGACAGAACGTCACTGTCTGTCCTGTTCGCATGTACGTTGCCTGTGACACATTGCATATGACTTACCTGGCATTTGCCCACGTGTGCAGTCATAAATGCCAGCGCTATGAAATCAGTAGCAGTACACCCACACATACTCACCTTCAGTATGTTGTTCCCCATTGGCCCTATGTGTTGGTAATCACCATGGCAATCACACTACTATGGTAGCATGTGCAAAGGTAACCCGTGAATCACCTCTATGGTCCAGTTGTGGTATATGTGAGTCATGTGGCAATGTCACAGCTGCCACATGTATGCAGTCAACCCTATCCCCTGGCCAGGAACACACAACACATGTGTGAGATGCAACCACATAGCCAATCTGGGGACTGAGCACTCTGAACCCAGTACTGCCATACCCTGTCAGGTGACATGACATACTACAGTGACTACAATACCAGTCTGACATAGACCTGCACTGACAGCAATCCAAACACATGAACACACTGGGGCATACTTGGAGCCTCAGAATAGCATCCTGCCTGAGCATCACACACCTCTGCAGCTGGCACACAGGCATACGTTAAGTCGGAACAGAGCACATGCCACACATGGCACACACATCTCGTGTGCCAAACACTCACAGCCTGTAGGGCTACACAACACACCTGCTACAGATGTTTCAGGTACCTCTCTTGGCTGGTGCAGTGGGGTCCCGCTGAACAGGCTGTACATGGTGAAGGTCACAGTGATATGCCCGTGGGGCACTATGGTCCACCAAATAACACATGCATACAGGTCAGTCAGAGGCATGGACACATATGACACAGTCATTGTCCATGCCACTATGGATGACCTGAGACGTACCTCCCTGGACTACATGATAGGGAACATAGAAGGGCTCTCTCAGCATGTGGCATGGGCTGGTATGAGCCTGACCTTGGTTGCCATCATACCCTCACCAGGTATGCTACCACAATATGTAGGAAGGGTGTTCTATGTCTGCATTCTGCTCAATCTCCAATGTCATTCATAGGGTATCCAATGGCTGTCAGCGTGTGCTTACATGCTAGGAAAGCCACAATGATTTGCGAGGGGCAGCTTGCACATGTCACCCATGGGCCATTGTATATTGGTGAAGCCTCTTGATACACACATAGTGCCTTTTGCTGCAGGGCACAGATTACATAGCCACCTCCGCTGGTATCACACGGGATAGGACACTAACAGTAATGCTACACAACACCAGCAGTGTACACCGCAAGATGCATGCACTTGACACTGTCCTCAGCATGGTAAACTGCAATATATGTGCAGTAACAGATTCATGATTCACGGCTCACAGGTGCAACCCATCACTGCCAGGTTATACCTCATACCATGCCTGTCGTCCCCTACACATGTACCACACATGAACAGGGGAGAGGTATCTCAAGGCACCACAGATACACACACCTCCAGGTTGTTGGCACACACACCTCCAGGTTGTTGGCACAGCACAAAGCATCAGGGCCTATCCATGTGCAGCTAACAGTGTGTTGGACTGCCTTCTGGTTCATAGCCTGGCACACACAACCC
Organism: Protopterus annectens; assembly: GCF_019279795.1. Classification (NCBI taxonomy): domain Eukaryota; kingdom Metazoa; phylum Chordata; order Ceratodontiformes; family Protopteridae; genus Protopterus; species Protopterus annectens. Next base: position 920,780,079 of record NC_056726.1, read on the forward strand.
TCCCATACACAGGAAACCCACCTGTCCTCCCTAACAACACTGGGAATATGACAGTCTCTAGATATGTCTTTATATGGCTGGACTGCATCCAGCCAAACATTGTGTGTGACCATTACTGTAGCTACAACACACTAGCTGAAAGGTTCCCAGCATGTAGTCACTGAATTGCAGTAGAACAACATGTTACCACTCCCACAACAGGTGGGAACATGCAGCACCTGTTCATCGACTACATGTAGACTATATGGCCCAGACCAGATGTGTATCCCCCGCTGTTAGGATGATACCATTTACAACTCACACTGTATATACACATACCACATGCAGCCCCTGCACAGTAAGACACAGTCATAATGTTATGCAGTGCAAATACCATTTATTCCCTTGAGGCACGTCTCAGACATGATAACTATTGAAGGTCACAGGTATATATGTGTATGTGTCACACACATACATCATGTGTGCATTGCCATTGCTGGTTTAAGCAATGTCATGCATTGTTATGAACAACAACCCACACATGGGCATTTTGTGTGACACAAACACACGTGGCAGTTGTGGGTTTCCAAAACATACCTATCTGTGCTCTGACAGTAGTAATAGACCCAGTAGCAGAGCACACTATTTGCATTACTGGGCGATTAGCCCTGTTTGGCTGTACTGATAGTGTGGTGACATCACCTGTGTTTACTGGGGGAATATGCAGCATCTGGTGTATTGTAGTAGTTGCCAAAAGGAACTGTTCTCTCACACTTGCAATTACACACAACCACACACTTGCCGGATTCATACCCCTACCTAACTATGTTATGACACGTGAGAGAGACGCATTAGCGAAACGCACTATTCGAATTACTGGGAGGTTCTTCTTCTCCAGCTGTACTTATAGGGTGCTGACATCATCAGTGTTTGGAAAGGGTAATGTGCATCATGTAGTGTGTTCTCCTGATTGCCAAAAAGCACATATCTTTCATACAGAATTACACACACACAAACTCCCCTCATCCAAACACGCACACTTGCCATTTGCAGGATTCAAACCCGTACCTAACTATGTTTTGACACTTGTGAGAGACACATTAGCAGAGCACACTATTTGAATTACTAGGAGGTTTCCTTTCTCCAGCTGTACTTATAGGGTGCTGACATCATCAGTGTTTAGACACGGGAATGTGCATCCTGTAGTGTGTTCTCCTAGTTGCCAAAAGGGACATTTCTTTCATACAGACTTGCACACACACTAACCCTCCTCCACACCCAGTGGGCATTTGCAGGATTCAAACCCCTACCTAACTATGTTATGACACTCGAGACGGACACATTAGCAGAGCGCGCTATTCGCATTACTGGGAGGTTTTCCTTCCCCTGCTGTATTTATACGGTGCTGACATCATCAGTGTTTAGAAAGGGGAATGTGCATCCTGTAGTGTGTTTTCCCAGTTGCCAAAAGGGACATTTTCCTCACACAGACTTGCACACACAACAACCCCCCCCCACTGAGCATTTGCAGGGTTCAAACCCCTACCTAACTATATTATGACATTTGAGAGAGACGCATTAGCAGAGCGCATTATCCAAATTACTGGGCATTTGTTCTGCACCTGCAGTATTTATAAGGTGCTGACATCATTATTTCTACAGAGGTATGTACATCTAGTACTATCTGTCAGATGGGGGATAGCATATATATGCATTTGCAGCCACCTACTTCAGGGTCAGATATGCACATCGGACTGGCAGGTTATGTTCTATACCATACTTCATGACCACAGGACCTGTAACACACAACACAACCAGTCCAGAACACCCCTCCCACATCCAGGACACACACTTTGCTTCCCTGTGAACAGTGCCAGGATATGCAGGTGTTCACATACACCATTTCAGTTGTCAACATCAGGTACAGGCATATTGTGTGTGGGAACTACTCAGGCCTCTACATCATTACCCTACAGCCACTACAATTTGTGAGTCCATGTGCTATGGCAGAACCACTCACCACAGCCACATGGGGGAATACATATTGCACCTGACCATTTGCAACATGAGTACTCACTGTTCCACACCAGAGGTAGACCACCATTGTTGATATCTGACCATACCCACCTTTCTCTGGACATCCATATCCCATACCCAACCCCAGGCAAGGTTGTCACTGCAAACAAACTGTATTTATCACATGCAGACTTTACACTTGTGAAGACTGGGGAGGAAGACTTCAAAGGACCCATGCTGGGGGAGTATACTGGCCACTCTGCATAATCCTTGACAATTGCATTCTATGAGCATGTGGAAGGTTTGCATTGATCATGCTATCCCAAATATACCCATGACTACTCCACAACAGGACACCTGTCAGGTGTACACCAGCCATATATGAGCTGTCCAATAGACAGAGTGAGCTAATACATTGCAGAGCAGTAGCCCACAGATGGAGGACATCTCTGAACAGTACCGGCATGACACTTCAATCCCGCATAATCTTCACGACACAGTGTTGACAGTGAAATTGTCCAGACAATGCAGATAAGGCTCCCCTCAGTCTGTTATTGATGCCCACTTACTGTTAGAGGTCCTCAGCAACCCTCTTCCAGCACACACCAACAACATGGATGTGGCTTAGCACATTCAAACCCTGGGATCTCCACTGTGTCCCTGCTTGACAGAGGCACAGCACACTAGCCTCACACGGTGCCTTATGTGACCTACTTTACAGTGGCACAGTAGCCTACTGTACTGGGGAGGCAGACGCCAAGCATACTCTGGCTAAGCTGTCATTCCCTAGGGCAAACAGCCTAGTGTTGACCTCTACACCCATATGTTTAATTGTCAGATGCACATTTTTTGTTGCTAATATACTGTTTGTAGGTCTTTATTGCCATAGCATTCCCTGTTTGTATGAACAACGTGTGTATCTGTGGAAGATGTTTGCATATGGGAGGGATCCACTATATCACGTATGTCTCTGTAGTCATTTAACTGTGTGCACTGGGCAGATTGCTGTAATGTGGTTGGTTCCTGGAATAACATGTACACATACCAGATATGTGTGGCCAACTGCTAAACTGTGATTTGGCCTAAGTGTGTGAGCATGCCCAGTTCAGCCTTACCATGGCATGTTGTCTTACATATGTCTCATTTATCAAAGTGTGCGAGCATGCCCAGTGTGTGCTTTCTATATGATGAACTCTGCAGCCCACCACATTTGTGGATGTGTGTGAACTTCAACAATATCTCCCATTTATGGTTGTGTGTTGTGTGTCATGTTGTGTAGTTACTGTCCAACTGCTTTGTGTGTGAACACAACAGGGATTATACTGTGCCTGCAGGGTTTGCATGGAATGCTTTGCATACAGTTGTCAACATCCTTTCATATTGACCTAACACTGTAGTACCGTATAGTGTACTGGTTCAGTACTTTCACTGTGGTGGACAGTATCCTGGGCTTTAGTCCTATCACTGCTTTACATTTCCATAGTGAGCACAACATCCTGGTTAGGGGCCAGTTGTGCACATCTGACCATGTTGCATTATGTTCAGATATGAACTACTTATACCAGGCTTGTCTAACATTGGTAGTGTATTCCACAACATAGGTGTACATTGGCAAACAGTAGCGATGTGCCCTAGGCCATTTCTAATGCTAGTCGGAGAGTGTGTTTGTCCTTCGACACACATTGTAAGTGGAGTTTGCCATAACATATGTCATGGTTAGTATACTGTGCCTCCGTCTACCTGTGACATAACAGTGATACCCAGGGTAAACCTACCATCTCCCATCCACTCATCACGATTCCTCTTGAGGAGAATCGATGAGTGACTCTATGGATAACCTGTACTGGGAGTTTACTCATGAGTGGGGGTGGCTTCTGTGTTATGGATCATGCACTACAGCTTGTCCTATGTATGTCAGTGCTGGGGTTCAGGTCTCTCATGTGCATAGCTCACTGCCATTCAGACTGTACAAGGTGCAGCATGTTCATTGATTCCAGCTTGGACATGGCTTTATACATCAGGCACAGCTTGCCTCTGGGTGGGCAGTATGGCAGTGTGTGGAGCTGCAGTTTGTTTAATCAGGCAACACATGGCATCTGTTCAAGCTCTTTGATACTCCTGGTGAGGTACTGTTGGGGACTTTACAGTTGATGGAGGTGTCTGCTGAGGTACATCCCACAGGGGCTATTGTAGACAATTGTAACGCTGATGAAGGATGACTGCAGAGCCACAATGACCTCCCCTTATCTAGATCTGACAACCTTCATGATTAGGTGGGTATATGGTATGTTTCTGTGAACACTACAGCCACATGTTTGTCCAATGCAGGATATCTATCACCTTGTGTCCCCAGGTCTCTCATTACATGTTAGGTACGTAATGGGTTAACACCTATGTGGTAATTGGTGGGCACTTACTGTATATCCACGGGGTTGACTATACACTTTTCTGCAATTAGCTTGCTGACATGGCTATGGCACCAGTTGTCTGTTTCTATGTGGCCCTTTTGTGGGATGCTTGTATCAGCTGGAGGGTCAGATATGGTGGGCAGTTTGTAGTCCTCTGCATACATGTTCAGACACAGTCCTTCCATGTTGGCCTGTACCTATGGGACATATATACAAACGAGGAGGTCCCAGGACCAAGCCTTGTGGGATGCCACTTATATCTGGTTTGTAGTCTGACATGGCTGCAGCATATCTGACCATGTCAGTTCTGTCCTTGGTCTGGTTTGCAACCCCTCTACTAACATAGGGGTTTATATTTAAGCTGGTGAGCATATCTATAATGAACACGTAGGGTATTGTATGGAAGCATTTGCAAGGTCCAGCTACACTGTGTGGACCACATTGCCCTCATCAATGACCTTAATGACTGTTTCAAATGAGTCAAACATGTTTAGGGGCAGGATCTGCACTTAAGAAAGCCACACTGGGTAGGGTCCAGTGTCAGTAGGTCCCCAATATCTTTATGTCTGCGGTACATGCTGATCCTTTCCATAGCTGTGCAGACCAAGCTTGTCAGAATTCTGAGGTGGTAGTTTGCAGTATCCATTCAGGCAACACCTTTGTTGAGAAGGACCACTGTTGTTGTACACTGCTCTTTGGGTACATATCCTGTGGTAAGGCTGACATTGAGCAGTAGTGTGATTTGGCATTCCATTCTTCTTGGAGTCCATGTTGGACTCAGCCCAGGACACCATCTCATACCATTGCTGCTGTGTGTTTTGCTTTGAAGATGCTGGCTGTTACCTCAGCATCTGCAATGTCAGGGGGCCAGCAGTCTGTTGGGATAGATATTTTGCATTTTGGGGGGGGGGGGTTGCACTGCACCTGTCAGGTTGTATGTTGGCAATATGTGTGTGTGTGTTTGGTATGTTGTTTGTTATATTTGTGTGATTCAGAGCATATCTGTGAATTCCCAACACGGTTCCTACCATCAGTTGAGTAAGCCTTGGGATTATCCTTAGTGTCCTGTACAATTTGTATCTTCATAGGTTCATAGGTTCATACTAGGCTATCCACCCTGGGGCATTTGTAAGCCTAGCCAGAGTGTGTGTGTCTTTCGCTGCCCCTTGCTATGTGAATATTATGGCCATTTATGATTTACTTTACTGTGCCTCTGTCTGGACGTGACACAGTGAAGACCCCCAGTGTACATCTACGATCATCCATCCACTTGGCAATATTCATGTTGAAGAGTGTCAGTGAGGGGCTCTGCCTAACATGGAGTGGGATTCTGTTCCAGGGTGTGGGGAGCCTCTGGGTTACGTATCTGTCCCTCCAGCACATCCTATTTCATTATGTGTTGAGGTTGACATCTCTCACTCTCACAGCTCCAATGGCTTTGAGTTTTCTGGGGTGGAGCATGTCCATTACTCCTGTGTTGGACATGGCCTTGTACAACAGACATACAATGCCTCTGTGTAGGCAGTATGTGACTGCATTCAGCTGGGGTGTCTACAGCCAGGCAGCATATGACATATATTTGAGACCCTTTATCCTCTTGGTGAGGTACCTTTGAGGTGTTTCTAACTGCTGCAGATGTCAGGTAAGGTACATCCCAAATGAGGCATTGTACTAGATTATGGGTCTGATAAGGGAACAGTACAGGGGCACAATGACCTCTGTTGACGTAGATGTGAATCATTTCATGATACGGTGTCCAATATAGACAGTCTTCCTAGCCACATTGGCAATGTGAGTGTCACATAACAGGTTACTGTCCACTTGTGTCCCTAGGTCCCAGATTACTCCTTCCATACATAATGGTTTACCACCTATGTGGTTATTTGTGAGTACCCTGTTTGGTATTTGGTGGGACATTCATACTGTCCAGTGTCTTCAGGATGTCTGGGTGGGGTTCCTGTGTGTGAGAGTGTGGTCTGTAGCATGCTACAGACTGTACAGCAGTTTTGCCTACGGTTAGGTGCACATGGGTGGTCTCCGATGCTTCATGCATTGTCAGTTACCTGGACGTATAGGTGTCTCTGCTGAATATGGATACTCCCCCTCCTGTTATGTTTTGGTCCAGGTTTTGGGGCCATAACGCATGATATGAGGTATAACCTGGTAGTGCTGGTGTGCTGTCAGTAGGCTTGCAGCAGGTTTCTGTCACTGCACAGACATCGATGTTCTCCATACTGGGGAGGGCCTCAGGAGCATGCATATTGCAGTTTACACATCTGGCATTGGTCAGCATTACCCTTATGTTTCTTACCACTTATGTTTTCTAGGGTGGTGGGTTAGTCTTTTCAGCCTTGTCTACGTAAGGCTCTATGGAGGTGGCAAAAGCCTTATCCAATATCCAGACTCCCAGGGGTAACAGGTGCAAGCCATCCCTGGAACAGCAGCATGGCTTGTCAAGCATGACATCCCAAGCAGACAGACATTAGATCCTCTTGGAATGACAGCAGTAATTGTGCCACTTGTTAAAGCTGATCATTCTGTGTTTGCACTGTGGCATCATTCTTGGTGAGGGTAGGATGCTGCAAACGGTCAGTGTCATACCGGCCTGGAGTACATACTCAGAGAGCTCATCTATGTCTCTTTTCATGTAGTCTAGGGAGGTACATCTCAGGTCATTCACACCAGCATGGACTATGACTGCATCATATTTCTACTTGCTTTGGAGTGACCTGCATACTTCTGTTATGTGGTGTATTCTGGCAGCCTACACGCAGCTTACTGTACCCTTTCCCTTGTTCAGTCTGGTGTGCGGGACAGCAGTGTGTCTGACTATGGAGTCACCTATTACAACTGTATCAGGCATGTTGTTTCTCCTTCTGGCCTGTGACTGTTTGGCACACCAGCTTTGTGTACTATGTGTTGCATGTGCTATGTTTGGAGGTTGTGATTGCTTGGGGGTCTGCTTTGGAGGCCTCTGTTGGTGTGGTGTGTTTGTAATTAGGGCCTCCGGGAATGTTTTTCTGTGTTTATGTGTTTGGTTTGCAGTTGTGATAGGTCTATGTGGGACTGGGTTTGTGGTGTGTGTGGTTACCTTCTCCTCCTGACTAGTTTTGGGAGTACTGAGTTGAGGGAGCTCAGCCTCCAGTTTGGATAAATGGTTGCATCTCTCACATATATTTGTATTTCTTGGGGGGAGTTGAGGGTTGTCTGTGTACTCGGGGCAGGTGTAACATTACCTCAGGATTCACAGATTCAACTTGTTGTAGCTGGTCTTAGTGGATTGTATGTGTGGACATATTTTATTGCCATACTACTGATGAGTGATTACTTCCCTTTTTATGTTTGCTCTATCATGTAGTAGCTTCCTCATTCTCTTGCATGGTTTGGTAATGGCTGGAGTCCAGCAGGCCAGATGCCTGCATGTATGGCATTGTGTCTTGTTGTTATTTGTGATTGCATAATCCAAGCATTCCTGGCTGTGTTCATGGAATGCCTGTATAACAGGTTCTGAGGTGTGACCCATATTTTGCACCTGCATAGGGCTTTTACTGGATTCCACATCAGTTTGGAGGGGTGCAACTTATGCTTTACACATGTTTTTCACTGTGGTTTTCTGGCCAGGGACTGTGGTCAGGATGTGTATATCCAGTGTGATTACTCTATGGTCTGGTCTTACCAGTGAGGGATACACTTCTCATCTTGCCATCCAGTACTCATGTTGCTGATTATCACAACTAGTATGCTTACCCCTCATGTAGGAGTGGTACGTTGTTCCTGGGCATTTTGATTTATGGATTCTAGGAACTTGTCTCCTACAGTGTTGGAGCTAGTATAATGCTCCTAGTCTATGTCTGGGTATTTTCAGTCAACCAATATAATGTGGTTTGGGGGGCTTGATATATTCATGTATTCCAACATAGGCCAGGTGCAGTTCCTGGTGTTAGGACGGTAGTCTGTAGCAGGCTATAAACTGGGAAGCAGTTTTAGCCACTGTTACTTGACCATGGCTAGTCCATGCTGCTTCTTGATGTGGTACCAACATGGGGGTGTGGTTATCCTTGACAATTATTGCTAGTCACCCTCCTTTTGTAGCTTGTTCCATGTTTTGAGGCTGTACAGCACAGTATGAGGTGTAACCTGGTATTGTTAGGGTGCTGTTGTGAGCCTTGACCCAGTTTCTGTTACAGGACAGATATCAACATTCTCCATACTTGGTGAGTTTACACTGCATGCATCTTGCTGTTTAGACTTCTGGCATTGGGTAGCATTACATCTTGGTTCTTATCCCTTGTGGTACCTATGGAGGTGGGTTTGTGTTTTGAGCCTTACCTATTCAGGGCACGCTGTGGGTACTGACAGCCTTTGCCAGTATCCATGAGGCCTGGACTGATAGGTGCATGCCACCCCTAGCAGGTGGATCATCATGTCATGCTCAGCATGTCATCCCAGGCTGGCACACATTGGATCCCCTTTGACTAACTGCAATACTTCAGCCAATTATTGCAATTGATCATCCCATCATCATATTGTGGCATCATGCTTGGTGAGGGTAGGATGCTAGTCAGGGTCCTCAAGTGTGCATATACTACATGGTGTTACATTACTTAACACATGGCATTCATGCCTCAGGTGGTGCTGCAGGGCTGCCTCTGTCGGATGCACATATTACACTCCCTGTACATGTTTGAGAGCAGGTTATGTCATTTTAGGCATCCATGTTATTATATGAGTGAGTCAGAGAGGGGTATCATTCCCAGGGTTCCTACTGAGCCAGTGTATGTGCTATGCATTGCCTCTTTGCCAAGGCCAGGGCATACTGGGCACGCCTCCTTCTGCCTACTGGGGCAGGCTCAGGTTGTTCCTCCTCCAAGTCACGCTCTGCCTGTGATGGCCTTGGCATTGGTGGGGGGCTGTTTGGCCTGGCCCTATGCTGGTCCTGCTGCAGCTGTTTTTGCAAGATCATATTATGTAGCATAGCACATACCATGACAATTTGGGTACATGTAGTTTGTGAGTACTGCAAGGCTCCACCAGATGTGTCCAGACACCAGAACCGTGACTTGAGCAGCCCAAATACATGCTCTATTACATTACGTGTTTGTGGGTGTGCCTCATTATGGCATTCCTGTTCAGGTGTGTGTGCGTTTCTGTTGGTTGTCATCAGCCACGGCTCCAGTGCATAACCTGCATCCCCCACTAGGTGTCCATGTGGGATGTCCCCATTGGCAAATGTCTGGTACAGCTGCGTCAAATGCCAGATATGGGAATCATGGTAGCTCCCAGGGCAGCCAGCACACACATTCATTATTATGCCCTGGGCATCACACATGACCTGGCAGTTGATGGAGGGGAAGCCCTTGCAGTTAATGTAGGCCCTACCCTGCTCACCGGCTGGTGCTTTGATGCGTATGTGCGTGCAGTCTATTGCACCCACTACCTCAGGGTATTCCGCTATTTGCTGGAAAAGACGCATATTGCTGGCCAATACTTCACGGGCATTGGGGAAATATACATGATCACTGACATGTGCTGACATGGCATCCAGGAACTGGTGCAGTACCCTGGAGGCTGATGCCTGTGATATCCCCATCATATCACCAGTTGGTCTCTGGAAGGTACCTATTGCTAGTATTCTTAGGCCAGCACATACCTTGGTTTCCACTGGGATGGGTTCCCCTCTGTTGGTTCTGTGTGTGAGGCGTGGCCTGCACAGCTCGACAATTTTCTGCAGGAGGTCTCTGTCCACTCTATAGTGTTCTACTATCTCCAGCTCATGTAACCCATGGTAGGTTACCCTGGGCCTGTACACTCTTCTCCGTCTCCTCACTGTGGGTTGTCTGGCACCATCTGCATTGTCACCACCCTCAGCAAGTCGCGTATGTCTCCTTATGACAGCTACGGCAGCCCCTAGCATTTCTGCTCTGAGTTCAGCTTTTTCAGTTTTCACTTCTAATAGCTTACTCCTGTCTTGCAGTATCTCTTGAGAGAAACATCCTGCACTGCTGTTTGCAAAGTTTTAAGTGCTTAGCTGAGCTACTATTCTGCCTGTGTAATTGCCTGCTTCTAATTGTTTTCACCTGCTAGCTCCAGCAGTATTCCCTGCTAGCTTCCTACTAATTCTGTTGCTTCCTTTTTCCTTTCTGTTTCCTCAGGGGGGAGCAATGCGCATACCAGCAGAAACACTCTCACAGTGGCTTACACGCGTGCACACATGCTTACATGGTTCAGAATCTGCTTATTCGGGTTAAAACACGCGCACACTAGCGCAAACAGTCTTACAAGTCTGCCAACAGGCTCCCACATGCTCAGTCTGCCCTACATGCGCGCACACTAGTGCAAACAATCTTAAAAGTCTACCAACATGCTCCCAAATGCTCAGTCTGCCTTACACGCGCGTACACTGTCCTACCCGCACCTCATGGTGCGCACACATGTGCATGCACGCCCATCAAGAAACTTTGGTGTAAGTAACAGTGTACACCTTCCATTTCTTGACTTTCCCATGCTTATCTTGTGGCACTCCTCTTTCCATGATATGTGTCTGACATCTGTCATGTAACACTGACCTCCAATGAACTTGCATTTCTTTCTACTATTCCCCCCTATGATGTCACCTATCTCCTACTCTATTCCTCTCCCTTATGTATCTCTTACACTACTCAGAATGTGCTCATTTGCTATGTGACAGTGGAATTCAGTATCCTAACACTCATTTACATCAGATTGCCTGCTAATGCTTAGTTACATCTCTTAGACTCAGCTTCCCCCCCTTAGCAACCACTAAACGGTGGCCATGTTGTTTTTGGTCTGCTGGTCCCTGTATTGTAATTCCATGTATTGCATAAAACCCACATTTGTGGGTTTATAACCTTCATTTTTATGTGTTATACAGTGCAACCCATTTGTGCGGGGCTGCGCTGCGTTTAAACATCGCCGGAAAAAAAATTATTATTTTTCATATTTGCATCGGGGTACCTTGCCAGTGGCCACATATTTGGCCATTGGCATGCTGCCTGACACATATGCACCCTTTATTTGGAGCTGACATGGCTCCATTGTGATTTTTGCAGAAACGTACTCTGTTGTCAACTGAGTACATTTCTTCAGCTAAAACGGCTCTTACACGGGCTGCTTTCTGCTTCGTGGATCGCTACTCTACCTCATTTGCATGCCTTTTGGCTGCAAATGAGGTATTTAGCATATCCACGCCCAGTCCGTGTAAGAGACATTTTAGCTGGTCTCTTACACGGAGTTTCGGGCTGTTCCTGGATCCCGAGGCTTGCATGGAGTCTTACACGTCTCTTACACTCCGTGCAAGCCTTCATGAATCCTGCCCATTATGTAGTATTTTGTTATGGTATTACAGTTTAGGTATGACAAATGTCATAATGGGTATAGCTAGAAGTGAATCATCTTTGTTTCACTTGTTCACCCTGTGATGCTACCAGTTATCTGGAATTTTGTAAATAATCATATGTCATTTGTGAATATTAATATGATTCATATGCTTGTCTTACAAATGTAAGAGAACTGTATGTTATGTTCTGAGCATCAAGAATGTAACCACAGTGTACCCTACTGGAAAAGAACAGAAATGTATATAAACTATATACTTGTACAAATGTATGTTTTAATAGTAGAAGCTGGAACATACAGAGTTAACTTGCAAAACATCAAGAAAATAAGTTGAAAAGTAAAGTGCTTTATGATTGTGTTATCTCTCAGTAAGCTGACACAATGTCTAGAGCTAGAGGTTTTCCTATTGTCTTGAAACAGAAATAATTACTAGGTTTCAAATGTAAAAGTCTTTGTTTTACCACTTCCACTTCTGAACAAACATCTGAGAGAGATGTATTTTTCACATAGAAACATTAAAGTTTCTTTTAGCCTGGGAACTGAAGGCAGATGATAAAGTGTGATGTCATCCAGGCTAACTCAGCAGTAATATGTGATATTAATTTAAGAACTCTCTCAAATAGAGAGACTGTGCATTTTGTATCTTGTCTTGGACCTAGAAACATCAATTCATCATCATTTGCACTTGCCTTGCTAATAGTAAGTAACTTGGTTACAGTAATTTATCTTAAATATAGATAGGAATATAGTAAAGATTAGTTTGGATGTTTACTGTATTTATTTGAGATTGACCTTCAATGTTGTTTTACAATATTTCCTGTGATTCTGAACTCTGCAGTTACTGTGTTGTTTGAGTATTGTCTTGTTCTTTTATTATTTATTATTAAATATATTTAAACCTATCTTTGTGTCTGATATTTGTGAGACATATTTAAGCTCTTAGCGTACTTGCATATGTATTTGGTGACACTGTACAGGCCACTCCTAAATAGCCTTATTCTTGGTCACACATCATTTGGATAATAGTAACATTGCACAGTAGGATTGGTCACCCTTTGTAAGGGCCTTTAAGTCGCTGATAAGTAGGGGTTGGTGGCAGTGATAACTACCTTATAGACTGGGCAGAAGCGGGCATAGCTAGTAAACCTGTGCCACCCTTCCCCAGGTGTGTGTGTGTGTGTGTGTGTGTGTGTGTGTGTGTGTGTGTGTGTGTGTTTTTGTATATAAATTAAATCTAAAAGTGTGTCTGTGTGTGTCAGCTACTTGGGAAGGGACATGAAGCACTGGTTGGACAGAGAGGGTGCTGGAGGACTTGGCTTGACCCCTCAGCTGACATCTTAACCCTATAGCTGTGCCAATGGGGAGTCTTATTGGGCATCTGGAGAAAATGGGAGAAAGCAGCCCTAGACTGACTGTGATCTCTGTGTGCTCTTAATGTAAATTTTACTTTACTGTGTATGTACTTGTCATCATCCCATTGTGTACATCCTTCACTGTTGCCACTGGTGAGGATTCAGGCTCCTTGATTACTGGGCCAGTGCAGGGGCATCACACACCCAGTATGACAATCCCTGCAAATGTGCACTGCTTTGTACACTCACATGCTCATTGCACACAGAGATGACATATTTTTAGTGAGATGACAGGCTTTGTCTTCCTACGTTGCATGTCTCTCAGAGGTTGACATGAAGTGTGGTTGTTACATACCTGAGATGTGTACTCTGGCAAACTCAAGGTATAAGTGAGTAGATGGTACTGTGTGGTGGGTGCAAGAGTGGGTTGGAAGGAGTCATAATATGGAAGTATGTGCATATTTATTTGTGGGGGTTGCGGGCAATAATATAGGTTGTAGAGGAAAACTGTGTGGGGTGGGTTTTGTTGGGAGCATGTGATGGGTGGTAGAAGTGGAACCCTCAGTGGCATATTTCCCATACTTCATGTTGTTCCTGCTTTCTCCTGGCATAACCCTGATTTTCTTGCCACAGACAAGTTATGTGGGCTGATGGCTAGCATATATCCTTAAGATTTTGTATTTACTGATATTGTTTGTTGCACATGATTGCTGTACAGCACTGTGCACTCACTCACAGGGATGTTGTTTAACATAGCTGTTGTCACAGGACCAACCCTGCCATCAGGCCCAGCTTTATGTCACCCGCACTGTAATTGGTTCTAGACCCGCCTCCCTATAACATGCACTGGAAGGTGGCCTATTGATTTCACCAGTGCGCTCTGGTGGCCATTCCTCGGTAGGGAGTGCTGTTGTTCCTTCTGGTTGCACTGCCAGGGGTTCACAATTTGTCACCTTGAGTTAATGTAGGTGGTAGAGAAGTTGATGGACTGGCATCTGGAGGTCCACACTGGCTGCCTAGAGGAGGGTTCTCATAAAGTTTCAAGTGTCACACTGATGACTGGCTCTGCCTTCACCACCTCAGGCATGCCCAGTGGGGAGAGAAGTCTCCCTGAGTCTAGCTGAAGCAACTTGGTAACAGGAGTGGGATATTCATCCTGTCCTTATCTAAGTACTCTCCTTCCTTTGTGTTCCTTTCCTCCCATATTTGTAGCCCAGTCCTTCCTAGTACCACAAGTTTCATAAGTAGTTACTAGGTTTGTGGTGCAGGAGACCATTGAGGTATCTATCCCAAATTTCCAATTATATCAAAGCACTGTCTGCAGTTTTTACAATTCTGACTCCATCACCTGATCTCATTCTCCATTTGTCTCATCTGCTCTGATGCATAGTTCAACTTTCTTGGGCTAAATGACACTATCAATATTAAGCACTTTTTTACTGAATAAGAGAGTGACTAAAACATAAAAGAAAAAAATAAAGATATGTATTTATTAATGTAGTCTTTTCAGCAAATACTCTTTTACAAGCATTTGTTTGCTTGTTTTCACTTTTATAATGTATTCATTACATGCTGTCATATGATTAGTCATGTATCAGGTCCAAATATGTAAAAACATGTCAAAAGAGTGTTTTCCTTTCTAAAGAAGTCTTTTTATACTTGCAGACGAAACTATTACATAAACATGATTTTTTAACCTTTTCTGGATTATTATGGATGATTTTGCATTTTTAAACTGATATGATGCTGTCTCATCCAGCGTGAATGCTAATAAGCACCAGATAGGGATGTACCCTATACCCATATTGTTTTAAACTCTCTTCAAAGCCTCTTTTATATTTCATTTGTAAGCATTCAGTCACAGTGGGATAGATGTAAAAGGAGGGACGTGCGTATACCACATATATAGATGATAGCCTTCTTTATTTAGAAATCAAGTTCTAGCTTTAACCCTTTTACTGACCATCTCCAATGAATACTGTTCAGAATCAAATAACACAGTCAGGGAAATCAAAGATCTGGCCACTAATGAACAGTCATACTTTAAGAAACTATAATGTGAAGGGTTCCAATCTCTCTTTGTTGGGTATGAAATCCCTTAAAATTGTGTATACACACAAAGCATATTTCTGTCTGGAAAAAAGGGGAGGGTGTCATATGGGACTAAAAGAGATTTAGCCAGGTGGTAAAACAAGATCAGCAATGATATGGGCTGATCTTCTACAGGAGGAACCACTAGAGTTGAAATTTGATGCTAAAGCCTTGCGTTTTTCTTTCTTTAAGTGAGTTGGTTAAGGAAGAGTAAGTTCTTGAATCCATTATCTAAACTTATTAAAGATGTTTTCAGTTTCAAGGAAGACATTGGGCTGGATTCATTAACAGCTACACAAAGTGCAGTTATCATATCAGTGGCGTGACATGTCACCAATATGATAGCATGTTGTTATTCGATGTGTAGAGCTGCAAAACAGAGAAACAGCAGAATACGCTAATGACAGCATAAAGAGACAAAGCACATGCTGGTTAACCATTTCAACATGTTGGAGTTATTCAGGAAACTATAAAGCAATCCTGTACACTCAGTGTAGTCATTTACCCTGAACACCAAACTCTCTGGAATGCAAGCACGATTACACTTAGAAAAAAAAAACATGTTGGGGTCGGTGCTGCTACTGTCATTATACTGTATGTACAACAGGCTTTAAATCAGGGTGCTGCTGCTGCCAGATCTTGGGCAAGAAGAAGAAGGCTATTTAGACTCCGTTTGAATTATCTTGGACTGCATCACACAGAAATTGCTATGTGATAGAGTGGACAGGGAAACACTGGAGGAAATATGCTACCTCTGCTGTCTCCACCTCAGGCCCCAGGGAAATCACCTCTGCTCAACAGTGGCACAGGAAAATAATTTTCTTGGGTGGCGAAAGCATGGGTACCTTTGGCTAGGCTTATATAGGCCCTAGGCCAATAGCCTAGAACCTACCTATGAACCTATGAACCTATGATAACCCATTCCAGTGGAAACAAAGGTATGTGTAGCATTATATATAGTAGCTACTGGTACTTCCCAGGATATAATCATGATATCACAGGCATCATCCTCTAGAATATTGCATCCGTTTTTTTAAATGCAATATTGCAACATGCAAGGGATTACATCTGTTTCCCATACACCCCACAGGACAGAGCAAGAACCATGCAGGAATGCTATGAAGTAACACACTTCCTTGAAGTGCTGGAGGCCATAGATTGCATAAACATAGAAATAAAAGTCCCACTCAGTGAACAGAGAAGGAGGTGTATCAACAGAAAAGGTTACCACTCTGTATACTGGCAGGTTGTCTGTAATGCCCACGGGATCATCTACAATGTCTGTGCAGGTAACCCAGGCAGTTTCCACTATTCATACATAATGGTACACCTGTGATCAGGTTTGCTGGGGGTGACATTCTTCAAGGCCATCTAATGGGAGATGCAGGTTTTGCACTGGAGCCCTGGCTCATGGCACCCATGAGAAACCCACACAACCCTTATATCAGAGCTTTGGTCGGCTAACATCTACCTGAAATCAGCTGGACGTATAAGTGAATTTAAGCACACTTTTATCTGCTCTTTTCCATATAGTACAGTATTTAATTTATTTATTTGTGTTTTTCACTGAATATTAACTCAACTGAAGTTGTGGCTGTCTCTCTACAGTTAGTTCCCCACCTACCCTCCCTATTCTTGTTTTGGTGTTTTGGTGGCTTTGAAATTGCCTGCCCCTCTTGTAGATTTGTATTTGGATACTCCTTCTGGGCCCATCTCATTTGCTCACTCAATTGAGTGCAGTGAGATAATATTCTGATTTCAGGCACTCCTACTGTGTACAAAGAGAGCATTTGGGAAGGACATCCCCTGTAGCCTCTTAATCCTGTTCTCTTCCCTCTCAAAAAAAAAAAAAAAAAATATATATATATATATATATATATATATATATATATATATATATATATATATTTTATTCAGCTGCTCTTACTGCAACTGTCTTAGTTGCTCTTCTGCGTGCTGTTATCTGTTCAGTCGCTCTTACTCTGCACTTATTATTGCTTGTTAGTAGCCTTTTAATTTACTGCCGTCTGCACTTGTTTTTAGTCATTTGTTAATTTAATTGCATTTATTTGAACTGTATTTGCCGTAGTGTTGCTACACACTCGGGTGTGCTAGCCTGCATTACAATTTGAATTGTATTTACTGTTGTTTTAGCTGCTTTTCTGTACCAAAAAAAATCAATTCTAAGCTTGTTTCCTGCCTTTCCTGTAACTAGTCAAGTCCAGATACAGACTTGCTGTATCCAGGGCTGTTGGTAAGCTTCTGAGCCCCCCAAACCTTTCTGTGTTGGAGAGAAGCCTTCTAGCTTATCAGTGGGAGTGGTAAGCACTAGGTAGCCTATCTACCACAGGAGGTGTGGTTTCTGGCCCAGAAATTATAGTTTATTGGCCGTTTGGGAAACTTTTCCATCTCTTTCAACATTCTGATTTAAAAGTCTGTGTTTGCACTTGTTTCCTGCCTTTCCTGTTACTAGTCTAGTCCAGGTACAGATTTTGCTGTATCCAGGACTGTTTGTAAGCTTCTGAGCCCCCAAAGCCTTTCCGTGTTGGAGGGAAGCCTTCTAACTTACCAGTGGAAGTGGTAAGCATCAGGTATCCTATCTACCACAAGGGGAGTGATCCCTGGCCCAGAAATTGTAGCTATTGGCTGTTTGAGCAGTTGTTTTCCATCTCTTTCAACTTTCTGGTTTGAAAGCCACACTTGTGCCTGTTTCTCGCCTTTCCTATAACTAGCCTAGTCCAGTTACAGAGTTGCTGTATCCAGGATTGTTAGTAAGTTTCTGAGCCCCCCAAGCCTTTCTGTGTTGGAGGGAAGCCTTCTTGCTTATCAGTGGGAGTGGTAAGCACTAGGTAGACTATCCTCCTTGGGAAGAGTGAGGTTTGCCCCAGAAATTGTAGTTTATTTGGCTGTTTGGGCAGTTTTCCATCTCCTTCAACTTGCTGGCTTAAAAGCCTACATTTGTACTTGTTCCCCACCTTTCCTGTAACTAGTCTAGTCCAGGTACAGATTTGCTGTATCCAGGACTCTTTGCAGGCTTCTGAGCCCCCCAAGCATTTCTGTGTTGGAGGGAAGCCTTCTAGCTTATCAGTGGGAGTGGTAAGCATTAGGTAGCCTATCTACCACAAGAAGAGTGGTTTTGGCCCAGAATTTGCAGCTATTGGCCGCTTGGGCAGTTTTTTCCATCTCTTTCAATGTTCTGGTTTAAAAGCCGCACTTGCGCTTGTTTCCCACCTTTCCTGTAACTAGCCTAGTCCAGATACAGAGTTGCTGTATCCAGGACTGTTGGTAAGCTTCTGAGCCCCGCAAGCCTTTCTGTGTTGGAAGAAAGCCTTCTAGCTTATCAGTGGCAGTGGTAAGCACTAGGTAGCCTGACTACCATGAGAGGAGAGGTTCTTGGCCCATAAATTGCAGTTTATTGACCATTTGGACAGTTAGTCCGTCTCTTTCAACTTTCTGGTTTAAAAGACCACATCTGTGCTTGCTTCCCATCTTTCCTGTAACTACCCTACTGGGTAGCACTAGAAAGCCTTAAACTAATACAAGCCTTCTAGCTTAGAAGAGAGACTTTGTAGTGATTAAGTATCAGTTTTCTGTACTTTCTTGCTGTACTTAACTGTTTTCTGCCTAAATGCAGATTTTCCAGCGTTTATTGTGATTTAAAAGTTTTTTTCACATATTGTACTTATTTGACTGCCTGCACTTTTAAAAAGTTTTTTGTTTAAATAATTTAACTGTTGTAGGCTACACACTAAAGTGTGATAGCCTTTTCTGATTGTTTGTAGCCGTTTAAAGCTCTTTTAAGTGTATTTTTTTACTGTTTTTGCCTTAACTTTAAAAAAAAAAACAAAAAAAAAATCCTTGTTTCCCACCTTTCTAAGCTAGTATAGTCTAGTTTTCAGGCTAGTGCTGAATACAGGGCTGTGATACTAGTTTCTGAGTTGCCCATACCTTACTTGGATAGAAGGAGGTTTCTCTGTTCACCTGTGAAAGAGGGGAGCTTTGAGCAACCTATCTGACCCTGGAGGAGTGGTTCCAGCCCAGAAGTTAGTAGTTTATTGGCCATTTTGGGCTAATTTCTATCCCTTTCATTTTCCTACTATAAAAAATGTGTTTGCACAGTTTTGCGCACAGGGCAGTGACAGTTAGCTACAGTTAAATTATTCCCGGCTCCACTAAGTCTCCTCTTCAGTTTTTCTCTTGAACCTAGTCTAACTCTCAACCTAAGCACTCAGAAAGAATTTACAGCCCAGCACTTGCTCAGACCTAATAGCAAGCACTAATATTCCCTGACACTAATTGCCCAGCAGGGCAAGGCTTTTTATTCACCCCTCACCAAGCAAGCGACTAAGCAGCTCACTCTACTATTCAGGCATGACCAAAGGGCAACTTCAGGTGCACTCTCCAGTCCAGCTGGAGAATCTGCGTATCCTGAGGCAATGTTACAACTGCCTCATGTACACATACAACCCTCTCCTCCTACCACAAAACACTAACATATGCGAGAGATGCAATTATACAGCCAAACTGGAAGCTAAGCTGTCTCCACCCAAGACTGGAACAGACAGTAAAGAGGAGAAGGTTAACACTTGCACCACACCTCCACCTACGCAAAGACCTACTAAAACAGCACTAGCAAAAAATACACATAAATACACAAAATCATACTCGGAGGCCCTAAATAAAAACCTGCAAAAGCATCAGAGATCTCCAAAGCAGACACCCGAAGAACCTGCACTTCCCATCACAAACCAGACAACACATAAAACACAAAATCAGTGTGCCGCACAATCACAGCCCTTAAGGCGAAATAACATATCTAACACACTAGTAATAGGTGACTCTATAGTCAGGCACACTGATGTCCCACTCACTAGGCTTGGCAAGCAGGAGGTTACTGTTAGCTGCCTGTCGGAAGCCAGAATCCGCCACATAACACAAGCACTCAGGTCACTCCAGAACAAGTACAAATATGACTCTGTCATTGTTCATGTTGGTGTGAATGACCTGAGATTTACCTCTCTGGACTACATGAAAAGAGACATGGAAGAGCTCTCTGATCATGCAGCCCAGGCTGGTATGACCCTGACCCTGAGTAGCATCCTGCCCTCACCAAGAATGATACCTCAGTATAAAGAAAAAATGATCAATTTCAACAATTGGCTAAGCTTCTGGTGTCATTCAAAGGGGATCCAGTGTCTGTCAGCCTGGGATGACATGTTCGACAAGCCACGTTGCTTCGCAACAGATGGCTTGCACCTGTCATCCATAGGCTTTCAAATACTGGCCAAGGCTCTTGCTGCCCCCATAGTGCCTTTTTAGGCAAGGCTCAAAAGTCAAACCCACCTCCATAAACAGCACAATTAACAAAAAAACTGAGGGTTATGCTACTCAGTGCCAGAAGTGTAAATCTCAAAATGCATGTGCTCGAGTCACTCCTCAGTATGGAGAACGTTGACATCTGTGCAGTAACTGAAACCTGGTTCAAGGCTGCAGAGAGCACCTCAGCACTACTGGGCTACAACTCATGCCACACATTTCGGCCACAGAACACGGACCAAAACACAAAAGGAGGGGTTGTATCCATATTCATCAAGAATACCTACACCTCCAGGTTAGTGGTGCAGCACGATACCTCTGAGATCATCCATGTGCAACTAACATCGGGTAAATCTGCAATACAAATTGTGGCCTGCTACAGATCACCCTCCATGACCCAGGACCACCACGCCACCTTTCTGGAGACACTGGAAAACATGAATGTCCTACTGAACACCCTGATAATGGGCGATTTCAATTACCCTACCATTCACTGGGAAAACTACTCGAGTACAAACTCCCAGGCCCAGCTTTTCCTGGAATTCATCAACTCAAACACTCTGGATCAGCTGGTAAACTCCACTACCAGAGGTGAAAACATATTGGACCTGGTCATCACCAACATGGGTGACAGGTGTTCCACACCAGAGATCAACCCGTCACTGGTTAGATCAGACCATAAACTAATCACTCTGGATGTCCACACTGCATCACCACCCCCAACTAAGGAAACCACAGTAAAAAACTTTTCTAAAGCAAACTTCACCTTACTTAAGACAGAGGTGATAAGTTTCACAGCCCCCACGCTAAATAATAGCACTGCCCAAGATGCAGAAACCTTTACAAATGCACTCTATGAGCACCTACAAGGATGCATGGATCATGCCATCCCTAGCAAAACCGAGACTCACTCCTCTAAGAGAAGGAAACCAGTTTGGTGGACCCCTGCAATAAGCAGGTTATACAATAGAAGGAGGAAACTAGTTCAGAAATAAACAGGTTATACAATAGAAGGAGGAAACTAGTTCAGAAAAAAAGCAAACCCCAAGAAGGAAAGACATCCCTGATCAGTATCAGTAAGAAACTAAGGTCCTTCATGAAATCATCCAAGGCTAACTTCAAAAGAAAAATAGCCAAGGATTCAAAAGATAACCACAAAGCCTTCTTTAGCTATGTTAAGAATCTAAGTGGCAACTTGCAGATATGCACTGAACTAGTGCAAAATAGCACAAAATATACTGAACCTACTGATAATGACAACATCCTGGCAGATAGATTCAGTGCAAACATCACTGCCCTCTCACCTTCAAAAGGGCCCACAACAATACCAGAAAAGTGTAGTGTCCCAAAAATCACAGACGCACAGGTGAAAACAGCCCTTTCGAAAGCCAAAAACACACCGTCAATGGGACCAGATGGTGTCCCAGGCTGCGTCTTGCACGAACTACAGAATGAACTAACCTCCCACCTAAACACGCTGTTCAACCTCAGCCTCTCCACTGGCGACGTGCCCATAGAATGGCACACAGCAATGGTTATGCCTCTCCACACAGGAGGGGCCACAACTGATCCTGGTAACTATTGCCCCATAAGCCTGACTAGCCTGGTCTGCAAGGCTATGGAGCGCATCATCATGGAACTCATTAACAAAGACATTGGGAAACTCCAAACACTTGACCCGACCCAGTTCAGCTTTTTTATGTGCAGATCATGCCTACTAAACCTGGTTGACTTCTTTGAGACAGTCACCAAGGCCATAGACAAGGGAAAGGTAGTTCACACAGCCTACCTTGACCTTACCAAGGTTTTCGACACCATTCCCCACTTGGGTATTACAGAAAAACTCACCAGTCTGAATATAAACCCCTACATCACGAGATGGGTTGCCAACTGGCTTACAGACAGAACTCACATAGTAAGAATAGCGGGCTCCAGGTCCAACTCTAAAACAGTCACATGTGGTGTCCCGCAAGGCTTGATCCTGGGATCCCTACTGTTCGGCATATACTTCTCAGAACTACAGGCAAACACAAGAGGACTATGGCTAACCAAGTTTGCCGATGACTGCAAACTGGGAGCCATAATTGACACGGACATCCTCCAAAAGGGCCTTACTGAGACAGACACCTGGTGTCAAAGTCATGGCCTCAAGCTAAATGCCAAAAAATGCATAGTCATCACATTTGGGAAAAACAAAACACCCACAAATTACCACATAGTTAGCATCTCCCTTAATACAGAAGAGGTAATAAGAGATCTGGAGACACAGGTAGATAGTATTCTCTCCTTTGACAATCATATTGCCAAAGTAGTTAGGAAATCCTTCTATGTGGCCCATCTAATTACTAAAGGGTTCGCATCTAGAAATAAAGAGGTTATAGTGCCCCTCTACTCCTCACTTATTAGACCCATCACAGAGTACAATGCCCCATTTGGGATGTACCTCACAAGACACTCCAACAGCTGGAAAGACCACAAAAGTACCTCACCAAGAGGATTACTGGCCTCAAACATATGTCCTATGCAGCCTGACTGAAAAAACTCTGGCTGTACTCAGTGGCATATCGCTTACTCAGAGGTGATCTCTGCCTGACTTACAAAGCCATGTCCAACTCAGAATTGATGGACATGCTCCACCTAATGAAATCCAAGTCACTGTGAGCCACGCGCTCTAGTGAGCTAAACCTCACCACAACAATAAATAGAACATGCTGGAGAGATAGATTCCTGTCACAGAAACTCCCCCATGCTTTGGAACAAAATTCCAAATTACATCAGGCAGAGTCCCTCACTAACACTCTTCAAGAGAAACCTTGACGAGTGGATGGGTAACAGAAAATACACCCCTGGGATCACTTCATTGGCTCTGCTTGACAGAGCATCAGTTAATTAATCAATGGGGCGGCGAAAGCCAACACTCCCTGGCTAGGCTTATAAATGCTCTTGGGCAGATAGCCTAGTACCTACCTATGAACCTATGAACCCCACTTAGCAGGGATACAATGATGGCCAGGCTCAAACTAGGAATATCATAGAACATTTACTTGAATTGCTCAAATCAAGGTTCTGGTGTCTAGATACTTCAGGAGGTGCACTACAGTACAACCCATGCACCTCTGCTGACATAATTACACTCTCTGCTATGTTACACAATATAATTGTCAGGAAATAGCTTCAGCAATGACAGTAAGGGGCAGGACCACAGTTTCAAGGACCACAAACAGACAGGGCCGGCAGCAGCAGAAGATACACAAGAGGAGTCTGCAGAAAAAACATCAGCTGCAGATGGTCCTGGCAGATGGAGGCATGCACAGTATTCCCTGGCTCTGGCTAAGAGGCAAAGGACAGCACGCACAGTCAGTCCTTAGGTAAAAGCCCAAGATCCCACACAAATACAAATAGGAAAACTGTTGCCTATCAAACTCCACAACTTGCACTTAACCATCTAATGGCTGTTTTCTGATAGCATCAGACAATCACAACCCCCAAGGACACAGTTTGCACCTACAATAATGACAAGATAAGTGTGGGATCTGTAACATAAATAAGAAGTTTAGATAACAGAGTACTTTCAAATGAAAATATGTATATGCTCCTAAGCAGAGCATTTGTCTGAGTTATACATTTATGTCAGTAGTAGCTCATCTGTCTGATGTTTACAATATACAGTTATACAGTCTACCCAATACTGTGCATCACGTATTTGAATTGACCACTGTCTATAAAACATGGAACAGGTCAATTATACCCTCATTTATGCAAGAATATCAAGAAGCAAGTCTGAATTACCTCTTCCAGTACTAACTGAAATAAATGAGGTTCAACAATTATTTATTTAAGCAACCATTCACATATGAGTAGGGAAAAGAAATAAAAAACTTTTCTTCTACAATACTTATTGATAAATGCAAGCTTGTGAGAAAGCAACCATTAGCTATCCGCTGTGCGCACAGACATATATGCAGCCCTAAGTCACAAAGTCATGTGCAAAGGGCAGGGCATAGTCATTTTCATTTGCATAGGGTATTTGGGGTGGGCTGCAGGAAGTCTGTAGGGGGGCAAGGCTGACACTAAAGAAGTGAGTGTGAGCAAATAAGGAACACATGCATCTATCAGAGTATACAGTTTTCATGGCCAGTACAACAGATGTATAGCACACAACAGCACTGTTATAGCTTGCCTGTGTGCGAATTGGTATAGGCAAATGATTTTCTTTTCAGGGTGTGTGTGTGTGTGTGTGTGTGTGTGTGTGTGTGTGTGTGTGTGTGTGTGTGTGTGTGTGTGTGTGTGTCTGCATGAACATAATTGAGCACTGTGCTAGCACTACATCCTGGCATCTCATATAGGTATGAGCCATGCATGGTAGAGTATTCAGTTCAATGTCATCACCCCAACAACTAGAACCACATTTTCCAGAAGTTGCACTGCTATTTATGTCACCCTGGCTAGAAGTTGGGGTGCTGCCTGATCATGAGCAATGTCTGGATGAGCTGTCCTCATGACTACATCCAAGACCATGACCCCATGGCCTACCACATTTGGGTGTGGACACCACAATCACTGACAGAGCAGTGGAAGTAATGTCACTATGGGAGAGGGACCCTGTATGGCCACATCTGCTAACACCAGAAAATGTAGTGACTTGTCAACCATATGGGTGCGCACCCTACAACAGCAATTATTTCATCACAGACATTGCCCAGTCCAGTGTGTCATTCATCCTGTTGAAGGAGTCCCTCACATGGTTCAATGAGTCATGCATGTTAGACTTCATGACATTTAGTGCTTGCAATATCTCTTCTGAGGCCCTGGTGTAACATGCACTTGCCTCCACTATGGCCCTACACATATATCTGGCAGCACCTAATGACATACCAGCATCAGGAGGATGGTGGACAGCAGGTCTTCTTTGTGTGTCTTTACCAGGCCCTCAAAATGGTTAGTGGGCGTAGCAACCAGCTGTGCAACTGGGATAACCACACTACCCTGATCAACACTGTCACCTTCAACCTGTCATATCAGAGGTCTCCATGTTGTGGGTATGCTTAAGCATACTGTCATTATCTGAAATATGGGCAGGGGATGTGGGAGCCACAATGTGAGTGTCAGACTGATCCTCTGTACACCAAGACTGTGCCTTTGTATTGCCACCATCATCGTAAGAGGCTACCAATTCTCTGACATCAGGTGGTAGAAGTTCCACATTGCCACTCTCAGGATCATTTATGATAACAAGCACTAAACACAACAAATAGAAAAACAGAGAATAACGCTGATCATGTATTTTCCTTATATGAAAGGTATATTAAAATCTAACAGATGCTAAAGCAACACAGATTTTAATCTCACATAGACCTGAATCTACATTATAGACAGTAATACCAATAACCAAATGTGTGCTTACCATGTGAAGGTGGGCTTGCAGCCTGCAATCCAGATGTGCCTATATGTGAGGAAAGGAAAGAAGACTGATAATTATCACAATGCAAGGGAAACAAGAAAAAGAGGACAATCCCCTTCACAACTATAGATTAAAAATTGTGTCATAGAAAATGAACAGTTGGATTCCACCCCAAAACACCCTCCTCTAGTTCTCCATGAATGTGCTGTTTGACTCACAGATATTGCTGGCTCTATATACATCAGAGATCTAAGATATACTCATATAAAAATATAACAGTTACACTTTCATTTGACCTATTTGTAAGGTCAGCTTGTGACACACTTGAGTCTGTTGCCCACATCTGCACCAACATCTAGGATTCTGTGTGAATCACTTGCCAAGCTATCTGGATCTCAGACAGTGGACAGTAACTTCTCTGTTTAATTTAGCAAAGGTTCAATAGCAGAACCACCTTCCACAGCCACCTGTTAATGTGCAACTGCACCCACCTTACAGTGGGCAGAGGTTATCATACCACTTGCACTGTATTATATCTGGCAGTAGCTTCTTCCATGCTCTCCCACAGCATTGATGTCATTGACCACTTGCTGCCATATCCTGTCTCAGGCAGATTGATCACCCTTGCCTCTCTCTAAGATAAAATATCAATGGTGACATAAGACTTGGATAATGACCTCATTTTCTGCATCATTGAATGGGTGCTTGTGGGGGTACAGATTTCTCCTTGGCTGCCATATCCCTGTATGAGATGAAACAAAAATCAGACACAAAATTTACCGTATAATATACAGATAGAATCTATGAACTAAGTTATGGATGAATGTATTCATCGATCATACACACAAGAATTTAAAAGGTAGTGCTCCCTATGACTACACACAAGTTAAGACATGCCCAAAATATATTAATAAAATACCAGTAAATACAACAGTTCTGTAATGCAGAGAACAGGTTGTGTAATTGTGCAATACACTGCAACATTAACAATACTTATTCACTAAGTAGAAGTAGAAATGTAGAAAATTAATACAGTGCCATCTCCACTGCTTTGGAGGGAAGCCAGGTAGATATCACAAATGTAACACATTCTTTGGGCTAACACATGAAAAAATACTTGATCTTGCTGTTAGCATTTAATACACTCTTTTGCAATAACCGTTCTAATTCCAAGAAACTAAAACCTACAAAAAATATGTCAGACAGCATTCTGTTTCAAACCTTATAATTTTATTTAACATTTGTTTACCGGGAAAGTCCACCTTGGAACAAAGCCAACTTTCAGCAGAAACTAAAACCTACACAATATATGTCAAGACAGCATTCTGTTTCAAACCTTGTAATTTTATTTAACATATGTTTACCAGTAAAGTCTGCCTTGGAACAAGGCAAACTTTCAGTAGAGGCCTGGGGAGAGACATTCCAGGTGCACATCTTTGTAACATGGGAGGAAACTGGAGTACCCAGAGAAAACCCACACGAACACAGGGAGGGCATGCAGACTCCACACAGAAGGCACTCCAGCTGAGAATTGAACCGGAGAACCTCTTGATGGGAGGTGACAACGTTACCGCTGCATCACTGCACTGTCCTGTTGTGGTAATGCAAACAAATAACTGATATACATAGGCTATACCAACAGTAAAGGATAAAGAAAAAGCAGAAAGATAAAAAAGTCTATTGGTCATTGCAATTCATCTTTAATATTACACAAAATAATTCTGCAAGAAATAGCAACGCGCCATTATAAGAAAGCAATGTAGAAAGTAAATAAATCTCCAAAAGTTGTGTGCATTTAGCAGTATTTAGCTCTCTTCATCCAAGCAGTCTCCCTACTATGATGCATTACTGACTGGAGAAATTCCATCTGTCACATACCTATCTTTGCATGAGATATAAGTGCAGTGAATTTAGATAAAGAACACAGATGATTAAAGGCTCCAATCTAGCTAAAACCCATTTTGATTAAGAATGTAAGGCAACTGAGTATGTGAAACATGTTTATTGCAAGCAATGTCAGTAATGCTTACATAAGTAAACTTTTCTATTTAGCATATACCATTAACAGCTCATGGGTTCATAGGAGGTTACTAGACTAGCGGCCCTAGAGCCCTTGTAAGCCTAATCATGTTAATTCCGAGTTGCCTCAATTGTCTTTGGTTAGATGGATGTAATTTGCAGAGCGTGTCTATGATAAACACCGACTACCCCTGTCCATGTGGGACATGGGTGCTTTGTGGTCTCCCATCAATTTCTCCAGGTTGCGCTTGAATAGGGTCAGTGAGGAGCTCTGCTTCACGTGAATTGAAAGTTTATTTCAGAGTATTGGCAATCTCTGGTGAAGAAGATTTGGGAAAGTCATGAAGAAGGCATGTGTGTACAATTCCTTAAACATGAAGATATCATCATCGTTGTCAGCAACTTTTTTCCCATTTTCTACATGGGGTCGGGGTGTCATGTTAACTATTACCATTTCTGTTGATTCAATGACACACTCCTGAAGTCTTCAGCATTCATGTCTGACTGTCATAGATCTTCTCTCACACAATCTATTCACCTTTTTGCTGGATGCCCTCATTAACTCTTGCCTTCTTCATGACTTTCCCAAATCTTCCCCACAAATTGTCTTCTATTTTTCTGCACATAGTTTCATAGAAGGTTACTAGGCTAATGGGCCTAAGACCTTTACAAGCTTAGCCATGTAAAAACTCTGAGTACCCTAATTGACCATAGTTAGATGGTCATTGTTTGCAGACTGATACTATGATCAGCATTGCTTGCCACTGTCCATGAGGGCCATAGGTGCCACCCTGGGGTGAATTTGCAGTTCTCCATCCAGTTGTCAAGGTTGTGCTTAAATAGGGTCATTGAGGAACTCTGCTTCACATGAAGTGGGAGTTATTCCAGAGGAGTGGCAATCTCTGAGAGACATATCTGCTAATTGTGCAAGCTCTATTAATGTTGCAGGCCACGTTGAGATCTCTGAAGTGAGTGACTGTTGTCCTATTTGATTTACAGATGTGCAGCATTTCCATTAGTTCAGGGTCAGAGACTGCTCTGTAGGCCAGGCACAGGTCACCTCTCAGCAGCCTGTATGATACAGAGTACAGTGATAGGGCTTTCAGTCTTTCCATGTATGTCATGTCTTGGCGACCCTGGATTCTCTTGGTTAGAAACCTCTGTGATCTCTCCATCTACTGCAGGTGTCTGGTGAGTTACATACAGAAGGGGGCTTTGTACTTAATCAGTGGTCTGATAAGGGCTGAGTACAGTGATGTAATGACCTCTCTGATCTTGGATGTAATGCCTTATTTATGAGATGGGCAGTGTAGAAGGCTTTCCTTAGTACTGTGGACACATGATGATTGAAGTTTAGATTGCTATCAACCTGTTTTCCTAAGTCACACACCACCGTGTTTGAGCTTAGAGGGGTGCTGTCTATACTCTAACTAGCAGGGGCATGAGTGAATGCATGACTTGGTGGATCCTCGCACTTGACAGGCAGCTGACCACAAATGTCTCTTTGTCCAGCCTGGTGAAAGGGACATCTGTGTGGCTCACTACTGAGTTGCCTAAGTGTTTTACTTTAGGGTCTTGATTGCTGAGACACTGTTATACTTGTTATGTGTACTGTTGGATTCTGTTTGTGTACCAGTATGTGAGGGCTGTCTACATTTTGGAAGGCTGTGGTCTTTAGTAAGCTGTTGGTGAGTACCTCCACATATGTGAGTTTGCATGTTTTGACTTTATCTAGTGTAAGAGGAGAGGTGTGTGAGCTGGCAACCTTTTTGATGTCTTGCTTATTGTTACATGCGAAGACTGATTCAAGTTTCATGGTATAGTGACATCTTTCACGTACTGTATTTATTTACTTTAGGAGTAGTTGGTTGTCAGTATACATGAGGCAATTCCTACATTGCCTCAGGATGCCCATGTCAATCAGGCTGGCTGGAGAAATGTTAGGAAACTGAATGTCCATAGCAGCAGGTAATTCCTGGTTTGTGGGATGGCAAAAGATCAGCTATTGCTGTGGGATTAGCAAGGGGACTTAATGTTGTGTAGGATTAGCGAAGAAAGTGGGGCAACACTTGACAGTGCTTAGCTGAGCTGCCTACAGTGTGCAGCAGTGCACAATTGAGTTGCTCAAAGAGCAACAGAAAAGCCTGAAATGGATTCACTGAGTGGTGTTTAGGGAAAATAATGTGATTCTATGTGTTTTCAACTATACAAGGCACTGTTAACCCCCACTGTGTGGTGTACAGCTATGCGCAAATGTGGTGCTTAAATACAAACACATTTAAACAGTTCTAAAACAATCTACCAATAGAATAGCCTCTCACAGAGCCTTTATTTCAGCAGTCTACAACTCAGGTGGGTTCTGGGTCCTGAACCAAACACTTCTGTCACAAGGGTGCAGGGGGGCCATCTTAATGTAAGATGGCTGGTTTTAATGCTAAAGTGATACCAAACAATCTAGATTCAGCAAGTCTGAATCTAGCCTATGCTATTTAAGGCAGATGAAGCAGTATATTCAAGTGCTGAATGAATGAGTCGCAGCAGCAAAAACAATAAAATGAAGGAACAGTTCAGCGAAATACAGTACACAAGTGCAAAAAACAGGCTTAAATTCTACTTATTTGTCGAAGATTTCAGTGGCTGTTTTGGATTCTCTTAGATACACCAGGTCTCTGGCAAAGAACACCAAATTCTGAGCAGCTCCTGAACCACTGTAAGCTGTTCTGTTCGATCTTTTCAGAAGCTAGAGCTACTTTGGATTCTGCTCTTATGCCCTCATTTCTTCGCCTGTCTCACAGTGTGCATCCTACCACCCTTCTCAGCACTTCCTTTCCATCACATCTAGCTTCCTCATCTGCTCTGCCTTCACTGTCCATGTTTCTGTACCATACAGTAGTAATAGTCATACCATTGTTTTGTATACCTTACTTTTCAGCTTCTTTTGCATTCTTCTGTCATACCCTACACCTGTGTCAGTTGGCTGTAGCACCTCTTTTTCTAGCTTTGCCCTATTCATTCAGACTTCCCTTCTCCTCAACCACTCCTTACAGATACTTGAAGCTGTTATCCTGTTCTCAGCTTCTTCTGATTTCCCCATTTTGCTTCCATTGCCACTGTCTTATCTGTACTTAGTTTCATCCCATGTGCCTTCAGTTTTGCAATCCCTTCCCCTATCCTTTGCTGAAGTTCTTGCACAGAATCTGCCTGCAATAGTACGTTCTACAAACAGTAACTTTGTTGATCTGTCCCCTCCAACCTGTTTGCTAATGTCAGTCCATCACTAGTATGAACAGCAGTGGGCTCATAGCTGAACCCTAATGCACACTCACTCCCAATGGGAACCTTCACGTGAAACCGAACACAGTTCGTACTTGTGTCATTTGATCCCTGCACATAGCCTGCATGAATTCTAGCAACATTTCTGAGACTTTGAACCACCAAGAACTGCTCATATTAGCTTCCTTTGGACCTTGTTATATGCTTTCTCCAAGTCAAGGAATGCCCAATTGGACTCAGTCCTCATCTCTAGCTTCTTCTCTACTATGTCTCACTGCAAACACTGGGTCAGTTGTGCTGCATCCTGATCTGATTCTGAACTTCTAATCTGTCATCTTACTTTCTACCTCTCTGTGTATTCATTTGTCAATCACCTTCTGCAGAACTTTCATGCAATCTGACTGGACTTTGATATGTTTGTACTGCCCACATTTGTGGCTGTCCTCTTTGTTCTTGTACACTGCCATGAGTATATTTATTCTCCAATCATCTGGGATACACCATTCTCTCCACACTGCTGTAAGTATCCTCAGGAGACATTTCTGCCCTATCTCACCCAGCATCTTTATCATATCTGCTGTGACCCCATCTGAGCCTGCTGCTTTCCCTGACTTTATTTTCCTTAGTGCTGTTCTTACTTCTTCTATGGTGGACTCCTCTTCTTCTCTCACCATAGGCTGTGTCTGGGGTAGTACAGCTTCCGTAGGATTTTCTTCATTCAGAAGCTGCTAGAAGTATTCCTTCCGTCTACCTCTGATGTCCTGTGGACTGGTGAGCAGGTTGTCATTGGCATCCCTTGTGAAGGATGTCTGACTATCTTCATCTTTCTGTCTTTGCTTTGCAAACTGATATAGTTTTTTTGTGTCACCTACTGAGTCGCTTTCCAGAAGTTAATAGAGTGCCTCTGCTGCCCTGTTCTTTGCTATTGTGACTCTTTTCTTAGCCTCTTTGTTAGCCAATCAGTATTCCTTCCTAGCTTGGTCTATCTTTTCTATTTCCCACTTTTTCCTGCACTCCTACTTTCTTTTGATGACTTCCAGGAATTCTGCATTCCACCACCACTTTTTCTTATGTACCTTATTTCCACACCTGGCTCCTCCACATATATCTGTTCGATTTTCTTGACACATGCTGTTTTGAGGTGCTGCCATTTTTCTTCATCTCCACCTATTTTCTCTTTTTCTGGAGGTGCTAGAGACCTGAGTAATTTCTTGACCTGTTGTGTTTTCTCTGCAGCTAACTTCCAGATCTTCAGCCTGGTCTCTGTTAACCTTAGACCCTTCTCTGACCACTGCTTGCAGCTGATTGTGGCAACCAGTGGCTTATGCTGTGGACCAAGTGTTTCACTGGGGATGACTTTGCAATCACTGATCGACCCAGGTGCCCTTTCCTTACTAGGAAGACATCTAGCTGAGTTGCATATTGTCCAGTCTTGTATGTGATATTGTGACTGTCTCTCTTGCTGAACCATGTGTTGGCTGTTATCAAGCCATTTGCCAGACAAATGTCTAGAAAGGCCTATCCTTCTTTATTCCTGTTGCCCCACTCATGTGGACCCAGGCAGTCCTGATATCGTGTTCTGTCTGTCACAAAATGTGTATTCAGATCACCCGTATTAAACACCAATTCTTTTTGTCCTGCTTTATCTAGTAGGTCCTGCAACTGCTGTACTCTCTCTTCACAATCATAATCCTGCTATGGGGCATAGGCTAAGATTATGAAAACTGTCCTATTATTAGGATAGAGTCTGATTGCCATGAGTCTGTCACTAATTCTGATGGCATCCCTCACTCCATTCTGAAGCTTCTCTTTCATCACAAATCCCACATCATTTCTAGCCTGTCCTCCTCCTGAGCAGGAGACTCTGGATCCCAAGCCAAGTGGCTTTGCTGCATTACCCCTCCATCTTGTCTCCTGGATACATAGGATGTCCAACCTCCTCCTTAGCATCATGTCATCCACTTTCAAGCTCCATCTTGTCAGTGACCCTACACTGAATGTAGCAATTCTTAGTTCATGCTTGGAAGGCTGATTGGTTTTACATCCAGTTTCACTCAACTGAGCTATCCCAGGTAACCCAAGCTGGGCAACTGGACACTGGCCAGCCAGTAGCTTATTGACCCAGGACTGCTGCTGCTGGGCTTTATGGCAGGCAGACACTGGTCAATAGGGGCACATAAACTCCTCTCCCCTGGCATTGGTTGGATGGAGTAGGCCGGGTCCTCAACCAATTTATCACCGGCAAATACCCATGACCATTTGATGACATTAGTCAACATGACTGAATTACCTAGAGTCATACTTACAATTAATTTAAAATGTATTTGCATATGTTTGATGAGCTCAATACTTTTGTTATAATCATAATGGCTGATCATATATATTATGTGTTTAAGACAGTTATGTTTTATGAAGTCTGTATGCAACATACCCCAACCTGTTTTATTCAGTATATGCAACTCCATCCGTCTGAAATATATTTACATAGGTTCATAGATTAGTAAAAAGCAAACTGCCCTTGCGAGCCATTTTACACCTAGCCAATTATCCCTGGTGAGACTCAAACCCTGCATCTTGTGCTTATAAGGCAAGCACCTTAACCATTAGGCCACCATCTGAACCTCTAATGTCCTTTTACATAGGAATGTATTCACAGAACTACTTAAAGCCATATACATACAAGTCTCTCTGAAGTATATCTACATTCATTCTGAAATTAGTATATCTCTAATTACCGCACTTAAAAAGATATTC
Organism: Protopterus annectens; assembly: GCF_019279795.1. Lineage (NCBI taxonomy): Eukaryota > Metazoa > Chordata > Ceratodontiformes > Protopteridae > Protopterus > Protopterus annectens. The sequence continues at coordinate 920,814,044 of NC_056726.1, forward strand.
TCCTGTGACAATGAGAATTAGTAAACTAAATTTCAATTTTTGCATTTTATTTATCACATGAGTTTGATTCCCAGCTGGTATAGCACAATTTTAACAGTGTGTAACCCGCAGGATCAAAGTATGTCACAGTTCTTCCTATTTATCTTTTCAAACGGCAAGGATTAAAAGCTAAGCCATTAAGCATTTCAGTGCTGAACAATGGAATGTGTTAATAGGCTGAGCATCACACATTGTAAATCTCACTGTCATGTTTCACACCTTCAATGCTGTTTGATGTAAGTAGTGCCAATGTGTCTGCCAAAGCAGCATGTGTTTTCAGTTGCACAAATGCAGCTGGCAAGGCTATGCATCTTTGCTTGCAATGTGTAACAAGTGAAGACTGAAATGGGTGCTATTTCAGACATATATTGTGAGCCTGACTTCTGTAGACATAACTGTCAATAGAGAGAATGATGCTAAATTTAGATCACAAAGGTGGGGTGTTGAGGATTCCAGGATTTTTTGTGCAAATCCTAGTGAAGTGCAACAGTCATAGGCTGGGGGATTATACTGGGTCTCAGTATAAGGCTGATGAATAGAATAGATTAGCCAGTGCTGTTTCCAGTGCAACTGGCATTCCACACACTGGAGAACAATGTTGTCACCTCTATAGTGACCTTAAGAAGCAAAAGCATGACATCCAAAGCCAATGAGAGACTGAATTTAGGACTGCAAACACCCAGTCAATGCATTTCTTCATTATGCATTCATATATATATATATATATATATATATATATATATATATATATATATATATATATATATAGGTTCATAGGTTCATAGGTTCATACTAGGCTATCTGCCCTGAGGCAATTATAAGCCTAGCCCGATTCTGTATGGCTTACACCACCCATTGATTTGAGTATACTGTGCCCTTTTTAAGGTTTAGTTTACTGTGCCTCTGTCTAATAGTGACACGGGAGTAATCCCTGGGACAAACCTATGATCCCCCATCCACCTATCGAGATTCTTCTTGAAGAGATTCAGTGAGGTGCTCTGCCTCACATGAACTGGAATTCTATTCCAGAGCGAAGGGAGCCTCTGGGTTATGAACCTGTCCTTCCAGCAAGTTCTATTTATTTCTGTGCTGAGGTTCAAGTCCCTCGAGCATGTGGCTCTAAGGGATTTAGATTTACTGAGGTGGAGCATGTCCATTAATTCTGGATTTGACATAGCTTTGTATGTCAGGCATAGATCGCCTCGAAGTAGGCGGTATGTAACTGAGTAGAGCTGGAGTTTTTTTAACCGAGCAGCATATGGCATCTGTTTGAGACCCTTGATCCTCTTGGTGAGATACTTTTGGGGTCTTTCTAATTGCTGCAGGTGTCAGGTAAGGTACATCCCAAAAGGAGCATTGTATTCTATGATGGGCCTGATGAGGGATGAATAAAGGGGCATGATTACCTCTCTTGATCTAGATGTGAAACCCTTCATGATGAGGTGGGCTATGTAGAAGGTCTTTCTAACCACTTTGGCAATGTGGTTTTCAAAGGAGAGATTGCTATCAACTTGAGTTCCCAGGTCCCTAATAACTTTCTCTGTACTTAATGGGTTTCTGCCTATGTGGTAATTTGTAGGCACATTGTTTTTGCCAAAGGGTATGACTATACATTTTTTGGCATTTAGCTTTAAACCATGGCGCTGGCACCAGTTATCTGTCTCTGTGAGACCTTTTTGAAGGATGTTTGTGTCAGCTGGAGAGTTGATTATGGTGCCCAGTTTGCAGTTGTCTGCGAACTTGGTGAGCCATAGTCCTCCCACATTTGCCTGTACCTCGGAAAAGTATATACCGAACAAGAGTGGTCCCAGGACAGAACCCTGTGGGACGCCACTTGTGACCGGTTTCGAGTCTGACATGGCTCTAGCAACTCTCACTCTGTGGGTTCTGTCTTTGAGACAGTCTGCGACCCATCTTGTGACATAGGGGTTTATATTTAAGCTGGATAGTTTATCTATGATGCCTGAGTGGGGTATTGTGTCAAATGCCTTTGCAAGGTCCAGATAGGCTGTGTGGACTACCTTCCCTTCATTTATGGCTTTGGTGACTGTTTCGAAGAAGTCAACCAGGTTCAAAAGGCAGAATCTGCCCTTGACAAAGCCGAACTGGGTAGGATCTAGTGTCTGTAGGTCCCCAATGTCTTTGTTTATGAGCTCCATGATGATCCTCTCCATTGCCTTGCAGACTAAGCTAGTCAGGCTTATAGGGCGATAGTTTCCAGGGTCCGTAGAGGCTCCACCTTTGTGGAGTGAGACAACTGTTGCTGTACGCCATTCTGTGGGCACATATCCTGCAGTGAGGCTGAGATTGTATAGCTGTTTTATTTGAGGGATTAGTTCCTGTTGGAGTTCATGTAGAATGCAACCTGGGACGCCATCTGGTCCCATGGAAGCAGTGTTTTTTGCTTTGGAGAGGGCAGCCTTCACATGAGTATCAGAGATGTTTGGGAGGCAGCCCTCTGCTGGGATAGATACTTGCTCTTTTGGGGAGGTGGGGGTGGAGAAGTTTGCACTGAACCTGTCTGCCAGGATATTGGCGATGTCTGTGGGTTCAGTGTATTTTTTGTCGTTTAGAATCAACTCAGAGCAAGTCTGGGAGTTGCATCCCAGGTTTCTAACATAACTGAAAAAAGCCTTATGATAGTCTTTGGTGTCCTGTGCAATTTTTCTCTCGAAGCTGGCCTTGGAGGATTTTATGAGGGATCGTAATTTTTTGCTAGTACTGATCAGATATGCCTTCCCTATTAGGGATTTTGCTCTATCATGTAATAGCTTCCTCCTTCTGTTGTAAAGTTTATTTATGGCAGGGGTCCACCAGACTGGACGCCTGCCTTTGGATGATTGGGTCTTGGTTTTGTTTGGGATAGCATGATCCATGCATTCCTGGAGATGTCCGTAGAATGCGTTTATATAGGATTCTGCAGTTTGGGCCGTAGTTTCCACTGGCCCTGGGGCCTTGAAGGATTCCACTTCAGTTTTGAGAAGTGAGAAGTTCGCTTTTGAGAAGTTTTTCACTGTAGTTTTCTGGGCTGGGGGTGGGGTCGGGATGTGGACATCCAGTGAAATTAATTTATGGTCTGATCTTACCAATGAGGGATATAATTCTGGTGTGGAGCACAGAGTCCCCATGTTGGTAATGATCAGGTCTAGTATGTTGTCCCCTCTTGTGGGAGTGGTGACTAGTTGTTCCATAGCATTTGAGTTTAAAATTTCCAGGAACCTTTGGGCTAAGGTGCTGGGGCTTGAGTAGTGCTCCCAGTCAATGTTTGGGTAGTTGAAGTCACCCAATATAATGGTGTTTGGAGAGATCTTCATGTTCTCCAATGTTTTCAGGAAAGCCGAGTGGGATTCCTGACTTTGAGAGGGTGGTCTGTAGGATGCTATAAACTGAAAAGCAGTCTTGCCCACTGTTAGTTGCACATGAATGGTCTCCGATACTTCGTGCAATGCCACTAACCTGGAAGTGTGGATATCCTTGATAAATATGGAAACTCCCCCTCCTTTTTTGGTTTGGTCCAGGTTTTGGGGCCGAAAACCATGATATGAGGTATAGCCTGGTAGTGCTGGGTTGCTCTCTGGAGCCTTGAACCAGGTTTCTGTCACTGCACAGATATCTATGTTCTCCATACTGAGGAGAGCTTCGAGTGCGTGCATCTTGAGGTTAAGACTTCTGGCATTTAGCAGCATTACCCTTAGTTTCTTGTTCCTTGTGCTGTCTATGGGGGTGGGTTTGACTTTTGAGCCTTGCCTAAAAAAGGCACTATGGGGGTGGCAAGAGCCTTTGCCAATATCCAAAAGCCCAGTGGTGACAGGTGCAAGTCGTCCCTAGCGAAGCAACGTGGCTTGTCGAGCATGTCATCCCAGGCTGACAGACACTGGATCCCCTTTGAATGACACCAAAATTTTAGCCAATTGTTAAAATCGATCATTTTGTCTTTGTACTGTGGCATCATTATAGGTGAGGGTAAGATGCTGCTCAAGGTCAGGGTCATACCAGCCTGGGCTACATGATCAGAGAGCTCCTCTTTGTCTCTTTTCATGTAGTCCAGGGAGGTACGTCTCAGGTCATTCACACCAGCATGTACAATGACTGAGTCATATTTGTATTTGCTTTGGAGTGACCTGAGTGCTTGCGTTATGTGGCGGATCCTAGCACCCGACAGGCAGCTGACCGTGACCTTCTCTTTATTCAGCCTGGTGAGCGGGATGTCAGTGTGTCTGACAATAGAGTCACCTATTACAAGAGTATCAGGTGTGTTATTCAGCCTTAAGGGCTGTGGCTGCTTGGCACACTGACTTTGTGGGCTATGTGTTGTGCGTGTTTTGATTTGAGGTAGCGTTTGCTTGGGTGTCTGCTTTGGAGGTCTCTGTTGCTTAGGTAGATTTTTATTTAGAGCCTCTGAGTATGTTTTTGTGTATTTATGTGTTTGGTTCGCTGATGTGGTGGGACTATGTGATACTGGAATTGTGTTGTGTGAGGTTACCTTCTCCTCCTGACTGGTTACACCAGTTTTGAGATGAGAGAGCTCAGCCTCCAGTTTGGCTAAATAGTTGCATCTCTCACATATATTTGAACCTGTTTGGAGGAGGAGAGGGTTGTCCGTGTACATGAGACAGTTGTAACATTGCCTCAAAATTCCCAGATTCACCAGCTGGACTGGAGAGGAAACCATTGACTGACCTTTGGACATGCTAGAGTAATATAGGGAAACTGAATTTAAGATGGACCAATAGAGGATAGAGTAATCGCAGAGTATAAGAGTAAGTAGTGCTTATGGTTTAATAGTGCTAACTTGTAGGATTACTTAATTGGACCAGTGAAGGGCCTTAGAATGAGAATATGGTGTTTAAATTGAGAGATAGAGCAGTTCTAAGGGAAAAAGTGAAGAGCAGATCTTTGTGGAACCAGGAATAGTTTAAACCCAATTAGGCGGCGCTGCCCGCTGTTGCACTATGCACAAAAACACACAAAACCACGCAAAATAGGGTTTTAAGAGAGGAAGATGAAGGAGTTTTGGAACTGACCCAAAATGGCTAATAAAACTACAGTTTCAAGTCAGTAACCACTCCCACAGGGGCAGGCAGGCTGCTCAATGTTTTTCACTGCCACTGATCAACAGAGAGACTTCCCTTTAGCCCAAGCAAAAAATGGCCTCACAGAAACTTACAAACAGTTCAAGAACAGCAAGCCTGTAACTGAACTTTTTTAAATCTCAGAAAAGTGGGAAAAAAAGCAAGATTTTTTTTGTTTTTTGTTTTTTTCAGAGATAGCAGAGTTTCACAAGTATTAACAAGTTATAACAGTGCAGTAAATGACCCCACACAAGAATGCTAGGCCAAAGACAGATAAAATGCAAGTTTTGAGAAAAAAACGATTTTAAAAATAAGTGCAAACAGGAAATTCAGTAAACAGCTCTAGGTTGTGCTCTAAATACAGTTAGTAATGCAGAAATCAAGTTTAACAAGCCAGAAAATGCTCAAAATAGGTGGCTATGCAGAAAAACTTAGCAAATAAACAGAGGAAAAATACTTAGAATCTCAAAAGTGGCTCCTTTCTTCTCTCAGCATTTTCTCCTCTTGGTGGGTGCTTCACCAACAGCCAACAAGCCTGAAAAGATGCCAAAACCATGAGGCAACCAGGTTTTAAGAGAGGAAGATGAAGGAGTTTTGGAATTGACCCAAAATGGCCAATAAATCTACAGTTTCAAGTCAGTAACCACTCCCACAGGGGCAGGCAGGCTGCTCAATGTTTTTCACTGCCACTGATCAACAGAGAGACTTCCCTTTAGCCCAAGCAATAAATGGCCTCACAGAAACTTACAAACAGTTCAAGAACAGCAAGCCTGTAACTGAACTTTTTTAAATCTCAGAAAAGTGGGAAAAAGCAAGATTTTTTTTTTTTTTCAGAGATAGCAGAGGTTCACAAGTATTAACAAGTTATAACAGTGCAGTAAATGACCCCACACAAGAGTGCTAGGCCACAGACAGATAAAATGCAAGTTTTGAGAAAAAAACAATTTTAAAAATAAGTGCAAACAGGAAATTCAGTAAATAGCTCTAGGTTGTGCTCTAAATACAGTTACTAATGCAGAAATCAAGTTTAACAAGCCAGAAAATGCTCAAAATAGGCAGCTATGCAGAAAAACTTAGCAAATAAACAGAGGAAAAATACTTAAAATCTCAAAAGTGGCTCCTTTCTTCTCTCAGCGTTTTCTCCTCTTGGTGGGTGCTTCACCAGCAGCCAACAAGTCTGAAAAGTCGCCAAAACCACGAGGCAACCAGGTTTTAAGAGAGGAAGATGAAGGAGTTTTGGAATTGACCCAAAATGGCCAATAAAACTACAGTTTCAAGTCAGTAACCACTCCCACAGGGGCAGGCAGGCTGCTCAATGTTTTTCACTGCCACTGATCAACAGAGAGACTTCCCTTTAGCCCAAGCAAAAAATGGCCTCACCGAAACTTACAAACAGTTCAAGAACAGCAAGCCTGTAACTGAACTTTTTTAAATCTCAAATGCAATAATATATAAATTTTTTTCCTTTCTTTTGTACTGTACAGCTGCAAAGGAAATAGCAGCAAACCATAAGGAGCACTGGGACACCAGGAGAGTTTAAATCACCTCAGAAAGGCACAGAGTACATATAAATCACTTCTAAATTCAAGTCAGATAACTGTTTTCAGTCCCCTAATCACTAGCATCTTGAGCAGGCATACCTCAACCTTGACATCAAGCATTCATGCCTTCCACAATTACTGATGCTGATTGCATTAGGTAATGAGAACACAAGCTTAACTGTTTGTGGGATCAATTCCCAGAAGAAGCAGTTTTTTTATTGCAGGATAATATTTCCAAAATATTGATAACAATAATATGTCAGGAACAATTCAAATATGGTAATTGCAATTATTGCATTTGAATGCATATGTCCTATGCATCATAGGGAAGTAGAAACTGCTCTTTCTAACATCCTAGCAGTGAGATGCATTTATTTTATGACACGTTAATGCCATCAAGTCATATATGGATGTGGCAGAGGTACAACAGTAAATTATTATAATTTTTTATGTAAATATACTGACGTAATTGTTGATGTATTGCCAAAAAAGTGTATTGAATAAATAAATAAATTAATGTGACATACCATGGATGTAATTATCTTTTTTGTCTCCTCCTCACCGCCTCTTTCTGTCTTTTTTTTGGGGGGGATGCTTTTAATTTATTAATGTTCTGCTGTCTGCATACCTTGCCATTGAAAATAAGATGACTAACAGCCCAGAGAGGAAGAGCAACCACTGCAGCTTGGCCCACCATACCTCCACAGTTGGCAGCATAGAAACCCAGCACTTCAGGTTCACAACCTGTCAGCATTGCCTCTATGACCCCTGCCCTACCTGCTCTACCTGCATCTGATAACTCTGCCCTGGTTGCTGGTGCAGTGGTTCCTTATGGGAGCAGTACTAGTGAAGGTGGTGATTTTGTCACCCAGCAGGAGCTGGCAGTACTGGTTGAGGATATCATGGAGATGGGCCTTTGTGCATACATCAACAAGGTAGAAAAGGTAATGTGTTGGATTGCAAAAACAATGCCACATCTGGCACTGACCTAGACAGATGACACAGGAGCATACCTCTCAACCTCTTAGTGCAAGAAATCTGGTCAAAGCCTGACAAAAAAGGGGGGAGCAAAGCCCCAAAAGTAGGGACATATTTTAAATATTGCTCGTATAAACTTATAAAGATGATAGAGTAACAAGGTTTGTTTTAGCATACATTTACTGAAGGATTTGAAGCCCGAAACTCAACTGTATGTCATTATTTAGTGACTTCAATCCTCAGATCATCTCAGTGATTTGCCAGAAAACCACAAATTTTATAAGGAATAGACCAAAAATATGAGCCAAAAATCTGGACATTCTGCAAAATGCAAACATCTGTACAGTTGAAAGGTATAGTTACAGGAAACAGTAATGCAGTTCTGAGGGTGAGGCTACATTCTCACTGTTTTCAAGCTGGACATGGGTGCACCTCCAATGTCCCCTACCTATCCCTAATCATGGTGCCCCCTTACCTTTTGTCTCCATTACCATCCCTGTCTGTCTGGTATGCCCATGCTTCTTAACCTACCCTACCTACCTATCTACTTAACTCTCTCATTCCTAAACATCTTCCACAACATTTCTCTGTCACCCCACAAAAACATGGACACCTGTTCCACAAAAAAATACCCCCATACAAAGCTCTCCACTTCACCTGTGTGTCAGCTTGACACAATTTGGTCCAGTTGGCCATACAACATTATTCTTTTGTTGTCACCTATCACTGGTGTGGTGATGTTACAAAGTCATGAAATTGTGTGCACAATTATACATTTATGTTGTGAAAATGTGGATAACTATGGTGCTCTCCAACCACCCTCCTGCAAATTTCTGTATTATTTTACCTGTGTACTACCCTCTGCTTGCCAACCCCATTTCATCACAGTCCTTTCATCTGGTCAAAAATAGATTCACATACAACACATATAGCTAGAAATGGCCCAGGGAAAAGCTATCACTTTATGTTCTTAACATTATCATGGAGGTTGGCATGGTGCAATGATGCTGAATGATGGTGAATGCTTGCTAACTTCCTATTGCAAAAAATAAAGATTTCAGCTTCAGTTATCCAGCTACTTTCATGAAAATGTGCTTAACTCCACTGCACTATGGGAATACAGAGTAAAGGCAAACTAAAGACAGTAGTTTGAAACAGTTAATGTAACATATCTTAGGCTGCTGGATGTGAGAAAATAAGAGTTCCTATGTGGAGTGTTGTTTGAAGATTGATGTTATTTACAGTGATTTGGGTTTGATTACAGCTGTAGATCAAAATATTATTACATGGCATTTCATATTCCTATCACATATAACTGCAAATGTCTATATTTCTTGCCATATACATTTCATTAGTATACCACTTGTATAGTGTAGTAAGACGCCATTTGCAAACATATTGCAGCACAAACAGGGAAGCTTACTAAGTCAGTCTTATCCTGTTTATGTCTTTATATTTTATTTCTCCCTATAGTAAGCCCTTTATTGTACAGAGCATGACAAATTAATGATGATTTAATAAGTGTAACATACCATACAGATGTTCCTACATGTACCAGAAAACATATTGCTACTATTCCTCCCAGCATCTGTATTTGTTTTTTCTTTCCATCTTCACTGTTTCTGCTTCTGTAAGTTACTGTGCTTCAGCTGTGTTATTTAAATGTGCAAAGTAGTAATTCCTAAGTGGTATGATGAGATAATGCTCAGATGGTATAAATAGGCTGTAAAAGAAAGAAAATTCTTTATAGAAGTAAGAGAGAATGTGCACAACAGATGAAAAACTCATCTCATTAATCTAAACAAGCAAATCAGGGGACTAGTCAAGTCTTCAAAAGCAAATTTTGAGGCAAAAATAGCCTCCTAATTGACAGATAGATAATAAAGCATTTTTTAGCTATGTCCCCAGTCTTACACCCAACAATATGCAGAATTAGTTTTTATTTTTATTTATTTTACATTTGTTGACTGGGCTAGTCTAGTTGGATATATGTCCATTTTCAGTAGAGGCCCGGGGAGAAAAGCTCCAAATTATTAGTACATCAATTAATAAAGTGTAACAATAAAAATAAATGCAGATGTAATGGAAACAGGAAAATATTTTTTTTTTTTTTTTTGAGATTACTTTTTAAGTGAGGTAAAAGTAACAGGCTATGTGATGTTCATAATAGAGTACTCTTTACACACATGTGAAATATAGAAAATCAGTTACTGTGTGATGTGCTTAGCACAATCCTCTTTATAAAAACATATTAAATGAAATGATAATAAATGTGAACAGAGATGAAGGAAAGATAGGAAAGGTATCAGGGATAGTATAGGTAGAGTTTAAGGATTAGATTTGTTTCATAGAGGAAGTAGAATAGTTACTGTTATGAAAGAGAGGCAGGGATACTCTTATGAAGGAAAGGGAGAGACATTAGGTTAAGTAGGCAGTGGGTCCTTTATTACAAATCATAGTGCAAAGTTGAGCAGCTGAGAGTCCCCTACTGAGTTATTGGATGTAATTGGGTTCAGAGGGAAGGAAGGATGACAGGGAAAGAAAAACAGGGTTAGTCTGAGTTAGTGCAGGGGCATAACCATTTTTTATTGAGATACTTTTTGAGATTTTTTTTTTAATAGAGGGAGAGAAGTCAGAGATGAGATGTCTGAGGGTAATTTATTCCATACTTTTCCTACTGAGTTGGAGAACAAGCAGTCTCCTGCAGAGTTATTGGGTCTAGTGGTGTTGATCAAAAGTTTTTTAGAAGACCGTAGATGTTTAAGGTTATAATAAGGGGTAATAAGGCTATTGAGTATTGGGGTTTTTGTGGGTTGGTACAGGGTTTTGTGAGCTATTATAAGTTGTTGTAGTTGAATCTGATTGGGAAGTTCAAGGCAACCTAGTTGTCTTAGATTAAGGCAATGATGTGTCCTGAATGGGGATCCGGTAGCAAATCTAGCAATGTTATTGTAGCATATAACTAGCTTATTGAGATTTTTTTTGAGAGATTGGTATAAATAGGGCATGCATAAAGTAAAGTAGAGATCAGATGAGTTCTGGCTAGGGTAATTCTAGTGGCTGGAGTAAGAAAGGGTTTGATTCTGTATAAGCTTCCTATTTTTTTGTTCACAGATTTTATGGTAGAGTTAATGTGATTTTCAAAATTAAGATTATTGTCTATAGTAATTCCTAATAATTTTGTGGTGGTGTCTGGAGAAATACTAGTACTGTTATTGGAAGTAATAGTGAAATTTAGGGGGATGTGATTTCGTGTTGGTGAAAAGAGTAGTAGCTTAGTTTTCTTGGGGTTGAGTAGGAGGCAGCATTGTGAGAACCATTGTTCTACTGTGTTAAAGGCTTTTTGGGTAAGAGTCTGAAGTTCAGTTTGAGAGGTAGCTGTGCAGATTATAGTGGAGTCATCTGCATATTGAATACAGGTAGTATGAGGGATAGCTGATTGGAGGTCGTTGATAAAGATGGAAAATAGAAGTTGTTCTACGATGGAGCCTTGTGGCACACCTAGAGAGATAGGAAGGTGGTTGCTGATAGTTTTCAAGGTAAGATTTAAACCAAGTTATGCTGTGGGGATCAGATGAGAGAGAGGAGAATGTGCAAGAGTAGTTGGTGATTCACCATGTCAAAGGCTTTGGATAAGTCTATGAATAGTGCTGAAGAGAGACTGTTTTTGTCGCGGTTAGAGTTTATGGTATTGGTGAAAGAGAGCAGTGCAGTGGCAGTACTGTGTGAAGGTCTGAAACCATGCTGACACAGTTGGCAAGTAGGTTGTGTTGGAGAAGATGGTTAAGGAGTTGTTTATGGATACATTTTTCCATGATTTTGGCAATAGGGGATAATAAAGCTATGGGACGATAGTTAGAGAAATCATTGGAGTTTCCTCCTTTATGTAGTGGGATAATATAAGATATTTTCCAGATTTCAGGGACAGTTTTTTCATTGATGGATCTGTTTATTAATATAGAAATGGGATACACAATGGCTTTAGCTCCTATTTGCAGGAACTCGGCAGGGAGTTTGTCTGCGGAGGGGGTGGTAGGTTTAAGTTTTTGTAGCAAGGAAGAAATATATGATGTAGAAATGGGAAGAAAGTGAAATGAGCAGGGTGTATTTACAGAAGAAGGAAGTATCTTTGAGGTATCGGGAGATAAGTGATTTTCAAGATTTTGTATAGTATTAGTGAAGAAGGAGTTAAAGGCATTTGCTGTTTGTATAGGGTTGTCAGGGTTAGAGTGTTGTGGGTTGGGTGTAATAGTTTGGCCTGGGGATAGAAGATAATTGATGGTGGACCAGAATTTTTTTGGTTCCTTATTGGATGTTTGTTGTAAATGAAGGTAGTAGTTCTTTTTGTCTAACAGTATGGCTTGTTGTAGATGGCATCACCTATACTCATGTCTAAGATATAAAATAAATGTGCTGGCTGATAAATTCAGCTCAAATTTCACCTCCCAATCACTGCTGGTTACCCCCAAAGAAATATTCTCCATTCCTCTATCGTTTACCACCAAAAAACAGGTTGCCACTGCACTTTCCAAAGCTAAAAATGCAGCTTCAATGGGTCCCAACAATATCCCATGGTGCCTCTTAACTAGTTTAAAACAGGCCCTATCAGGTCCACTAGGATCTCTGTTTAATCAAAGCCTACAGTCTGTTTTTGACCCTTTGGAGGACAGAAACAGTCACCTCTCTGCATAAAGAAATTACAGACCTATAAGTGTGGCTTGTCTTATATGCAAGGCAATGGAAATAATAATCATTGACTTGATAAATAATGACATAGGAAGCCCCCAAACACTGTACCTGAGCCAGTTCAGCTTTGTCAAGGGCAGGTCTTTCCTGCTCAATCAGGTGGACATCTTTGAGAAAGTCACTAGGGCCATGGATGAGCGTAAAACACTGCATAACTGCCTACCTTGACCTGGCTAAGGCATTTGACACAGTTCCCCAGTCAGGTATTATAGAAAAAAAATCATAAAACTGGGCATAAATTCCTATGTCACCAGATGGATAGCCAAAAGGCTCATGGACAGGACACATGTTGTTAGAATGGGTGAATCCAGACCAAGCAAGAGGCCAATTACTAGTGGTGCATCACAGGGCTCAGTGGTAAGACCTCTTATGTTTGGAATACACTTCTCTAAAATCAAGGCAAATATAGAAGGCCTTTGGCTGACTAAGTTTGCTGACAACTGCAAGCTGGGGACAGTCATCGAATCCCCCAATAATGTAGATTTCCTTCAGAAGAGACTGACTCAGACAAATAATTGGTGCCAGAGCCATGGCCTAAAACTAAATGCAAAAAAAAGAAATTGCATAATCATACCCTTTTGGAAGTCAAACACCTCTGCAAATTGCAACATTACTAGCACATCCCTAAGAGTGGACTCAAAGGTAAGAGATCTAGGTACACAGATAGATTGTAGCCTGAACTTCCACAGCGATGAGGAAGTCCTTCTATTTTAAGTAAAGACATGGCATCTAACTCCAAGGAAATTATAGTCTCATTATACTTGGCCCTCATCAGACCAATAATCGAGTACAGTGCACTTTTTGGTATGTAATTGTCCAGGCATTTGCAACAACTGAAATGGCTTCAGAGGTTTCTTACAAAAAAGAATACGAGGTGTAAACAACATGTCCTATGTGGATAGCGTAAAAGCCCTATTCCTTTACTCTGTCTCCTACTGACTATTAAGGGGTGACCTATTCCTAACCTACAAGGCACTCACAAATCCAGCCCTGATGAAACTTTTGCAGGTTCGCAAGACAAACTGCATGAAGGTCATCCAATCTAGGGCCTAAACCTGGTGTGTGACATGAACAAACCATGCTGGAGAGACAGATATGTGTCTCAGAGATTACCTCTTCTCTGGAACAGGCTTCTTATTCACGTAAAGCAGAGCTCTTCCATGACCCTCTTCAAATGCAGTTTGGATCAATGGCTGGGCAATCATAAATTCACTCTTGGGTTGACACCCATGTCTCTTATGGGCAGGGGAAGTCTGTAAAATACTCAAAGGCATAACATAAACCTAAGCCATCCTCTAGCCCTTAGGAATTGAAAATCGAGTAAAATTTGGGTAATAATGGCTAGACCTGTAAGGGCTCTTAAGCTGTTAACCAACATGTTTAGATAGATTTTTGACTAATTTCAAGGGTTTTAATCCAGGCATTACCTAAGTGTTACTGACTGTTTTTGGTACAGTCTTTTATGTTTACCTGTTGGCTACATATTGTTGTCAGATAACTTTATAATTTTTTTGTCATAAGCTACTTTGTCTCTGCCACTCTCTCACCCTGTCGATGTATTTTCTCCCTACTGTATCATTATTCTTCCACTTCTGTATTGGTGCAATGTCTGGACCAGGTAGCAAACGCAAATAAGGCTAAAAGGAAGTACACAGCTTATAGCAGTATCTTCTGATTTTTTTGCCTGCAGCCACATTACTTTGCTGCACTTCACGTCACTGTGCTTGGCTATGCTTACTCAGTTTAATATACTTTTCACCAAGCTAAAGAGTTAATACTCAGGTTGTTTTTTACTTGGGATGCTCTAAAGGTTAGAATCTAGATGGATGAAAAAGGTTTTAGAATGTTTTGTCTGTCTCCTGTGGCTGTAAATGTTGGCCATACCTTTCCTTATCCTTCTGCTATGGTAATGTACCTGCTCTCTATTGTAAAGCCTGTGTTGTACAGATCTTACCTGAATAATTATGCTAAGAAATCAAAAAGTATCACAACACTAATATGTGCAAAAACAAAACATGCACTAATGTGTTATTATGTCAGCATTGTATATTCCTGTCACCTAGTGTCCAACTCCTCCCCCTAATACTGTGTCATCCAATAAACTGCTGTGATTCAAAGGTGTTTCCATTAGCCAGGTTTCCACCAGCAATAGAATGCTTAGTCTTTCATGTGTTTCATAATACACTTGTAGCATACATATAAGGATTGACTAAATGCAGCTGTCATGACAAATGTGTGAATCATGACACCTGAAACATGACCACAACACATATTGTTTCTGTATTCCTTCATTTTCACCCATGTTTGTATGTGCATAATGCTTCTTTGCACAAATGTCAGTACAGAGCACCATAGAATACTGTTAATTTTTATTCTAAGTTCAATTGGTCAAGATATAATTACACATGCACTAATACTTTGCCATCAACAGTGCAATTCATCTTGGCAGTGTTGCACTTCTTGCAGTGAGTAAAAGAAAAAAAAAATCAAATAATTATTTGATTAGGTTGCACAAAGTTTGTATGTCTGTATTGAATTTTGTCAAAAGGTTATCTTGATTTCAGAGTGATGTTGACTCAGTTAATTCACTCGGTTAATGTATGTCTGCTCTCTAATTGTTACACTTGCAACTGTGTTATAAGTATGGCTAATCTTGTCATAAGTAATCTATCACTGTTATTCAGCAGTGCATTGTCCTATACAGGAGTTGTCCATTTGCCTTGTAAATGCCCATTGTGCAAGTATAAGACAAGACAAGATAAGTGTGCAGTCATCCCGGAATGAAGTGGCAGGAAAGCTTGACTGACAATCCACTGGTTTACAACTGTGAATTTCTTTGGCATCCCATACTATGAAACACGTACATGTCCCCCACAGTAACACAATGTACATAAAGGCAGTATCTAAATCTTAATATTGAACTAGGTAATTACAAGGGACAATCACAGTGCTCTTACACTGTCCAGTACACACACATGCATTTGTACCAAAACCTGGGATGCACTGTACCACATATTATAAACAGTAGATTTTCAACAAGTACAAATGTTCTTTTTCACAGCCATAAATTCAGATTTCTTTTGTGGCTCTTATGACTAATACTGTGTTCTTTAGCTTGTGTAATTAGATAGAATGTTCAAGTCTCAGTGTGGAAAACTTGTGTGTGTGTGTGTGTGTGTGTGTGTGTGTGTGTGTGTGTGTGTGTGTGTGTGTGTGTGTGTGTGTGTGTGTGTGTGTGTAAAACATTTTGTGCTGTATCCACTTCTCCAGAAGAGAATTTATTTAACTTTACACACAGTTCCCTTGCCCCAGTATTAACAGAGACATTTTGCATCCAGGAAGAAAGAGGTCATTGTCTCCCTCTACTCTTCCCTCATAAGGCCAGTCATCGAGTATAATGCCCTATTTGGCATGTACCTTACTAGACACCTGCAACAACTGGAGAGGCCACAAAAGTACCTCACAAAGAGGATCCTAGGCCTTAAACACTTGTCCTATATGGACAGACTCAAAAAACTCTAACTATTCTCTGTCTCATATCGCCTACATAGAGACAATCTCTGCTTGACTTACAAAGCCATGTCTGACCCAGCTCTGTTAGAAATGCTACATCTAAAGGAAATCCCAATCCCTACTCACCACATACTTCAGAGACCTCAACCTCATTACCACAATCAACAGAACATGTTGGAGGGACAGGTTCATAACCCAGAGACTACCCGTGCTATGGAATAGACTTCCCATACATGTCAAGCAGAGCACCTCACAGGCCCTCTTTAAGAGAAATCTTGATGAGTGGATGGGAAATAGAAAATTCACCCCAGGGATCACTCCAGTGGCTCTACTCAACAGAGGCACTATGAACTAAGGTCTGCTGGCACGATGCCAGGGTAATCCTATGGCTAGGCATGTAAAGGCTCCAGGGTCATTAGCCTAGTACACACCTATGAACCTATGTTCATTATCTCTGTATCACATTGATGAGGTCATTCTCCCTTTAAGAGGCAGGCTTTTCCCGTGGAGCTTGCACCTAATGCTGTGCTCAATGGATTGTATAATTAGATAGATAAGAGGTTCAACTGCTCAATATGGGAAAGGTGTGTGTGTGTGTGTGTGTGTGTGTGTGTGTGTGTGTGTGTGTGTGTGTGTGTGTGTGTGTGTAAAACACTTTGTGCTCTACTTCCCTTGACAGAAATTCAATTAGCTTTACACACATCTCCCTTTTATCATCCTCTCTGTAACACACTAATGAGGGCATCCTGTCAAACATGCACTCGATCCCTTAGAGTCAGCTTTCTCCTGTGGTGCTTACAGCTAATACTGTGCTCTCTAGATTGTGAAAATAGACAGACAGAAGGTCTGATGCTTCACTTGGGAAACTTGTATGTGTGTAATGCTTTGTCTTCTATCCAGTTCCCCTGAGGAGAATTCATTTAACTTTATACAATAGCTCCCTTATTCCACTTTTAACATTAACATCCTCTGTGCAGCACACTTATCATGGAGTCCTATCAAAAGTGCAATCTTTCCCCTTAAAAATCAACCTTTTCCTGAGATGCTTGTGACTAATATTGTGCTCTGTAGATTGTTAACTAAATAGGTAGAAGGTTCAATATTAAACATGAGAAACATATGCATGTATGTGATGCTTTTTGGTGCATCCACTTATTCATTTAAATTTACACACAACTCTCTTATCCCACTTTTAACAGAAACATCCTCTCTGCAACACACTGATGAGGTCATCCTGACAATAGTGTACTCTTTCCCATCAAAAGTCAGACTTCTACTGCAGTGCTTACAAGTAATACCGTGGTTTATAGATTGTGTAACTAGATAAGTAGGAGGATAATTGATCAATGTGGGGAACTTGAGGATGTGGGTGGGGGGATTGTAGAGCCAGGTGAGTATGTCCTCCAATTCAGGTGAGTTTAGTCAAAATCTACTCTGGAGAAGTGTTTTAAACTGTTAGATGACTCCACCATTCTCTTATCTCAACGCATCTTCTGTACAACACACTGATGATGTCATTTTTCTAAGGTGCACTGTCGCATTTAAAAAAGACTTCTTCTGTGGTGTGTGTGCATGTGTGTGTGTGTGTGTGTGTGTGTGTGTGTGTGTGTGTGTGTGTGTGTGTGTGTGTGTGTGTGTGTGTGTGTGTGTGTGTGTGTGTGTGTGTGTGTGTGTGTGTGTGTGTGTGTGTGTGTGTGTGTGTGTGTGTTTCATTCACTATTATCTAGAATGTGTAAATGGATATGTAGGCGGTTGAAATACAGCAATGATTAACTTCTATAACTGTGTGTGATTGTAAATGAATTCAGGATTGATTTACCCACCTTTGTAGTGGCAACATTTATAACCCCAAATGGCTGTAAAAAGCATTTACCATACACTTCTACTTGTCAGTATACTGCTGATATCATCCCTTCATAGAAGCTGTATGCCTCATGAGTACACAGCATTTTCTTGTGGTGATGGCTGCTGATAATGTGCTTTTTACATTGTGTAAGGAGATAAGGTGTTTTGAATCCATCCTAGCTTAAATAATATAGCTGTGATTACTGTCATATACTACCTCACAACCCCATTTATGTACACTGTGACAAAAAGAGATACTGCCAGCACAGCTGTCTAAAATTTTGTAAATGGTTATGTGTCATTTGTGAATATCAACATGATTCATATGCTTGTGTTGCAAATGTATTGGAACTGTATGTCATATAAAATGGTTTGTACAGCTGTTTGCTGAAGAGATATGTTATAGAGAATTCAGCTTAGAGATGTATCCATAGTGTACCCTACTGTAAAAGAACAAAAATGTATATACACTATTGTAACTGTGTAAATGTATATATTTTAATAGTGGAAACCAGAAAATAGAAAGTTAACTTGCAAAACTTCAGGAAAATAGTTGAAATGAAATAATTTTATAAGTGTGCCATAAAAGATAGTTTCAATGCAACAAGGAGACAGGACGTCTAAAACTAGGGACCCTTCTGCATTGTATTGTAAGTGTTTTATTGTTTTATGTCTTCCAGCAGCTGCAAACATCTGAGAGCTATGTTTGTTCACATGGAGATGCTAAATGCTGGCAGTTTCTAGCAATGGAGGTTTTTACCTGGGATAGTTAGATGACAAGAAGTGATGTCATACTGCAAGTATCCCAGCAGCAATATTTGAGATATCAATTTAAAAACTCTCTGAGAGAGAGAATGGGTATTCTGTATTCTGACTTGAACCTAACAACATCAGCTAGAAGATCCATTCACCACACTTGCCTTGCTGTAATAGTAAGTTAACTAGTGTACAATAATTTCTTTTAGATATAGTCAGGAACAAAGCTGAGCTTAATTTAGATGTTTCTCTTTATTTATTTGAGACTGTCCTGCAGATTTTGAACTCTGATGTAACTGTGTTTATTTACTGAGTATTTTCTTGTTCTTTTATTATTTATTATTAAATATATTTAAACCTATCATTGTGGTTGATATTTGTGAGATATATTAAAGTCCAGAGAGTACTTGCATGTTTATTTGGCGACACCGTGGGCCACTCCTAATAGCCATGCTTTTGGTCAAACTACCATTTGTATTGATAGTAACATCACATAGCAAGATTGGACACCCTTTGTTAAGGGCCTTAATGTAGCTGATAAGGAGTGGCTGGTGGCAGTCAAAACTACCTTATAGTCTGGGCAGAAAGAAGCATAGCTAGTAAACCTGTGCCAGCCTTTCCCAGGTGTGTATTTTTGTATAAATCAAATCTCAAAGAGTGTGTGTGTCAGCTACTTGGGCAGGGACATGAAGCACTGGTTGGACAGAGAGGGTACTGGAGGTCTTGGTTTAGTCACTCATCGGAGATCTCAACTCTATAGCTGTGCCAGTGGGGAGTCTTACTGGGGATCTGGAGAAAGAGGGAGAAACCAGCCCCAGACTGACTGTGGTCTGTGTTCTCTTAAGGGAAATTGCACTTCACTGTGTGTCTACTTGCCATCCTCCCAGTGTGTATGTCCCCCCACGTTTGCCAGTGGTGAGGATTGAGACTCCTTTATTACTGGGCCAGTGGTGGGGCATCCCATACCCTTCCACTTATGAGATGAATTTACTCAGGGACAGTGTTGCTATCAGATCCTAGCATCCCCAGGGAAAATAACTTTTTGGCCACACAGTGATCGCATAATGCTACCATAATTGTAGTATATCACAGTTGTAGTGAGATTTCTCCTGTGGTGTGTGGCTTTGATACTGTGCTTTGTTCATTGTGTTACTACATGGGTAGAATGTTTGAGTCCATCTGTGCGTGTATTTTTCACTCTTATGCTGTGTATACTACTCTTCAAATATATATATATATATGATGAGTAGCTGCACAGTTAGCCCTTTGACCACTTTTTAGCATAAACATCCAACTAGTAAACAGTGGTGATGTCATCCATTCAACTGTGAACTCAGAAGTGTAGCTGGTTCAACCAGCACCCTGGGCCACTACTATGAAACTGTGTCCTGCCCCATTAGCTCTTCAATGAAGAGCTGAAACGGAAAAAAAAATCACTTCACTGTCATAAGCTGATCGCTACATTGTAAGTAATCAACTTATTACAGTTGGATGAACCAGCATTCCCCGTTCCATTGAAGAGCTAAGAAAAGGACGTTCCTTCTACTAGCCTACCAACCAGGTCTCCAGATGCACCCCCCCCCGCTCCAGCAATTCAGGTCCTGTTTCTGTGCCCCGCCCCCCAACCCTCCTTCAATGCATTTAATTAAAAAAATACTTTCTCCTTTCAAACTGTAGGTGTAGCAAACATGTGCTACAGTTTATACCCTGTCAGCATAGAGCACTATAGTGCTTATATTCAAAAAAAAATGTTCTTTTTAAACTGTAGCAAAATGGTTTCTACAAATGTAGCAAACAGCTGCTACAATTTATACTCTGTCTTCCCAGAGCACTACAGCACTCAGGTTTTAGTTAAAAAAAGAACGTTTTTTTTTTTCTATTTTAAACTGTAGCAAATTGCTTGCTACAGTGTAGCAAACAGTTGCTATAGTTCAGACCACTCACAGAGTGCTATAGCCCTCAGGTTTGACCACAAATGCAATATTGGCTTCTAAGAACCAGTATTGCATTAAAGAGAGATCAGTATCGGTTGATTGTAACCCCCCATAACAATCTGGGCCTGTGTCAGATGCCTCTCTTGCCCCACCTAGCTACACTACTGTGTGTGCTATCACATTAGTACCACAACAAGTCATGTGGCATTTGTGATTGAGGCACTAATCTGTAGCTTGTAAATCCTAGGTAGTTAGTTCAAATCCAGCCATTACTGTTCAGACTACGTTGCATCAGTCTTACTGTGATTGTACATGTCACTAACACTGCTGTTAAACACATCTGCTGTGTAAATGTAGAGATGTTGAGTCCTCTTACAAAAAAGCTATGATTTTTTTCTCATATAGCAATGCTTTTTTCAAGAGTAATGATGTCATGTGATTACATTTTCCTTTCTTAACATATGTAGTTAGTGTTGTCCTATGGTACTTGGGAATGAAGCAACATTCTGCATGTTATTGTCTTAGTACAGCAATTATAGTCAAACATATCTCACAACTGTAGTGACACTTCTACTATGTTGCATTCATTTTCTACAATATCATGCATTTTAGCAGTCAAATGCTCATGTGTTCAGCATCCACATTCAATAACTGTTAACATTGTATGGCCTTACACTTTAATGCATGAATGGTATCCACCATAGTTATAATGAATACATTTACAGTGGGAGAGAACTCCTCCATCCCTATCTCAAAGAGATTGTTTATGACACCTACATATGATGCAATAAGCTACCATAGGTGGAGTGTAACACTTGTTATAACTTCCACTGTGGTAGTTGTGGGTCATCCATGTCATTAGATGGTAGAGTTACATAGCTTGCTGTTGAATTCCCAAAATGCAACATTATATGAATGTACTGACTTGCACAAACACCATTGTATCTAGTTATTTGTATCCATTTTTATGTTGGGCAATGATTTTTATTTATTTAACATTTGTTTACCGGGAAAGTCCAACCTGGAACGAACCAGTTTTCAGTGGGGGCCTGGAAAGAAATGCTCCAGACACATGTCTTTGTAATATGGGAGGAAACCAGAGCACCCGGAAAAAACCCACACAAAAGCAGGGAGGACATACAGACTCTGCAAAGAAGGGACTCCAGCTGAGAATCAAACCAGAGAACCTCTTGCTGTGAAACAACAATGCAAACTGCTACACCACTGCACTATATATAATCGCAGGCAGTGTTTGCATGGCAGTAAAAGGTTATTTGGGGCATGTCATGCTGTGAGTGTTCCTGTGGCATGTACATTGAGTACTAGCTTGTATAGCATACCTACATAGAGAGAATATGGCTCAATTCTGGGACAGTATGTGTACAATATGATGGCAACAACTTTGTTGTCAAAGAAGCATTGATACTATTCTGTTTACTATTGTGTGATCAATAATGTGTAGCTCCTTTTCAGCATTCTGACTAAATCAGATTGTTCAAATTATATTCTTAACTCCTTTCTTACTTCATATATTGATTTCGGTTATTTGTGACAGCCTACATTGCTATTTCCTGTGGCATACGCAGTCAATACAGAGGAGTGTAGACAGGCTAGTATCATAAGCAGGGTTTGAATCTGATAACATCTGTATGTGGCTTACATAGAGACAATAGTTATGCCACAGACAGGACCACCTTTTTCAGGCTATTGTCCTACAAGGTAGAGCAGCCATACCCTTTATGGCAGGAAAGTGCTGTAAGCTCTTCAAGGGTGTTCTTCATAACTGAACCAATATGCATATTTCTGTGGCATCCATGATTCTTGTGCATCTCTGATATCTCTCCTGGCATGTCTTCAAAAATGACATGATACAAATGTTTATTATTACATCATTCATTGCTAACAGGCATTAAGTATTTCCAAAATAATTATGCTCTGTATTTCATCTGTTCATCCAAACATTTATTACTGCAATTATTTTTGACACACTATACTGCTTAGTGGCAAATGAGGTTTTCCATAAAATGTTTCTTACTGTATGGCATTCTGCCAGACCATCAGAAAGTGCAACTGGTTCTCTGTTATGACACTTTCTTGTGTGCTGGTGATGCTGCATTGCTGTTATATTTTCTGTTCCCTGTAATTTCATGTGAGCATTCCCAATATAACGGTGTCTGTGATGTGTGCAAATTAGCAGTGGAAAACTTGTAATCATTGAAATGTCAACTGATCTGTGCTATCATTTGTCACTTATGAATGTTAAGTGTTAGTATATTGCCATTTAGCATTTACACAACTATGCAATACTAGTTTATTTTATGTTTATAGGAGATAAATCCCTTTCCTATGGGTGCCAATAACATTTATTTGCAAAAACATGTCTATTTCTGATGTGCATGACATGGCAACTGTGAGGTTCATTTGTTATTTTGTATACATACTAAGGTGGAGAATACAGCAGGACTGTAAGCTTGCATATTCCCTGTATCTACATTTAATATGCAATAACTGTAGTCTATGCATTCATCCCATGATGTTTCTTTTATCTCTGCTAACTGCTATCTCAATTCAGCATTCTGTTAACATATATAGCATATGTGTGGGACCCAGCATCTACTACTCAGGAGGAGGGCAGGCTAGAAGTTATGTGGGAATTGTGGTGAGGGAGCGGCTTCAGAAGGCAGTGAGAGAACATATCAGAATTAATGACAGACTCATGGCAATCATACGCCACCTAAAATGATAGGACAATATTCATAATCTCAGCCTAACCCCCACAGCAGGGTTGTGATAGTGAGGAAAAAAGTACATTCAGTTGCAGTTGCATCAGTTGCAGGACCTGCTAGATAAAGCAGGACAACAAGAATTTGTGCTGATAACAGGTGACCTGAATGCACACATAACACAGGATATGAGGACTGCCTGGGTTCACATTGGTGGGACAAAAGGAATAAAGAGGAGTGGCCATTCTAGACTTCTGACTGGCAAATGGCTTGATAGTATCCAACACATGGTCCAGAAAAAGAGACAGTCACAAGATCATATGGAAAACTGGCCAACATGCAACTTGGGTATGCTTCCTCCTAGTAAGGAAAGAGCACTGGGTTAGAATCAGCAATTGTAAAGTTATCCCTAGTGAAACAGCCGGTCCACAGCATAAAGCACTGGTTGTCACAATCTGCTGCAAGCAGTGGTCAAAGAAGGCTCTAAGGTCAACAGAGACCAGACTGAAGACCAGGAAGTTGACTGGAGAGAAAGCACAGCAGTTCAAGGAATTACTCAGGGATCTAGCACCTCAAGAAGAAGAGGAAATAGGTGGAGTTGAAGAAGAAGAATGGCAGCACCTCAAAACAGTATTTGTGAGGAGTGCAGAATAGATATGTGGCTGAGCCAGCCATGGAAATAAGGTACATAAGGATAGCTGGTGGTGGAATGCTGAAGTTTAGGAAGTCATCAAAAGAAAGAAGGAGTGCAGGAAAACTTGGGAGATAGAAAAAGACCAAGCTGGAAAGGAATACTGGTTGGCTAACAAAGAGGCTAAGAGAGGAGTTGCAATATTAAGGGGGAAGGCATTAGAGGCACTATCCCAACTTCTGGAAAGAGACTGAGTGAATGGCATAAATAAACTCTATCAGGTTGCAAGGCAAAGACAAAAAGATAAAGAAAATAGCCAGACACCCTTCATAAGCTAGTGAGATAGGGAATAAATGGCTCCTGAGGATATTCATAGCAGTATGGAGAGAAAGATGTATTCCAGATGATTGGAGAATAAGCATACTACTGCCAATGTTCAAGAGACAAGGGGACATTCACATTGTGGGCAGTATAGCCATATCAAACTCCTATCATACTGCTTGAAAGTTCTGGAGAGGGTGATTGATAAATGACTATGCAAAGTAATAAAAAAAGTAAGATGTGAAATGAGCAGTTCAGATTCAGACTCAGATATGTTCTTAGGTTCATAGATGTTTACTAGGTTAACAACCATAAGGGCATTTTTAAGCCTAGCCATGCATCTTAAATCTCTGACAAGTTCTGATATCCTTAATAAGTGTAAGCAGGGGGTTGGGAAATTAACCATTTACAGGTTACCTGTGTCCATTAGAGACATAAGTGACAAACCAGGGATGAAATTCTGGTTTTCCATCCAGTTGTCCAAGTTGTACTTGAAATGGGTTAGGGAGGAACTCTGCTTCACATCTATAGGGAGCCTGTTCCATAGACAGGGTAGTCTCTGGGATACATACCTATCTCTCTAGCAGGTCCTATTTATATCACAGGCAAGGTTTACGTCTTTATAATGGGTAATTCTGGTGCTGTTTGTTTTGTGGATATTCAGGAGGTCCATTAGAATGGGATCTGACAATGTCCTGTATGCCAGGCATAGATCTTCTCTCAAAAGCCTGTAGGAGACAGAATGCAGGGATAGTGCCTTGAGGCAGTCTGCATAGGACATTTTACTTATGCCCTTTATTCTTTTAGTGAGGAACATCTGTGTACATTCCAATTGTTGGATATGCCTGGCTAGGTACATACCAAAGGGGGCATTGTACTATGTGATAGGTCTGATGAATGCTGAATACAGTGGAACAATGACTTCCTTGGACTTAGATGCCACACCTTTGTTT
The DNA here is from genome assembly GCF_019279795.1 of Protopterus annectens. Taxonomy (NCBI): domain Eukaryota; kingdom Metazoa; phylum Chordata; order Ceratodontiformes; family Protopteridae; genus Protopterus; species Protopterus annectens. Next base: position 920,839,096 of record NC_056726.1, read on the forward strand.
ATAAGTTGTGCAACATAGAATGATTTCCTCACCACTGTAGACATGTGATGGTCAAAGGCTAGATTACTATCTATGTGTGTCCCTAAGTCCCTGAGTACTGGGTCATCTCTAAGGGGTGTGTTGTCAATATGATAGTTACCAGGGATGGATGACTTCCCAAGGGCTACTATTATGCATTTATTTGCATTTAGTTTTAGTCCATGGCTCTGACACCAGTTGTTTGTCTGTGTCAGCCCATCCAGGAGAACATTTGTGTCAGTTTGAGATTCAATGACAGCGCCTAATTTGCAATCATCTGCAAATTTAGTCAGCCAGAAACCACTGACATTGGCCTTGACTTCTGAGAAGTAAATGCCAAACAGGAGCGGTCCAGGGACTGATCTCTGAGGGACTCCACTTGTGACTGGCCTCTTTGTAGGGGTGGACTCCCCAATTCTAACTTCCTGGGTCCTGCTTGTGAGCCAGTTGGCTATCCACCTGGTGACATATGGGTTTGTACCTAACCTCTTGAGTTTGCCAACGATGCCTGAGTCGGGTATTGTGTCAAATGCTTTGGTTAGGTCAAGGTAGGCAGTGTGAATGATTTTGTATTAATCCATTTACAGATACTTGATAAGAAGCTAGAAATGATGAGAGTGTCCAACTGGGCATTCCTAGTCTTGAAGAAAGCATATGACAAGGTCCCAAGAAAGCTGGTTTGGGCAGTTCTGCAGTGGTTTGAAGTTACAAAAAACATTGGTATAATTAGTGCAAGCTATGTACAAGGGGCCAATGACTCAAGTACGAACAGTGTTCCATCTTACAGTGGAGTTCCCAGTGGGAGGAGGTGTGCATTAGGGTTCACCTCTGAGCCCACTGCAGTTTATACTGGTGATGGACTGCATTAGTGAACAGGTCAGAGAGGACAGATCAGTGAAGCTGCTGTATGAAGATGATGTGGCATTGCAAGCAGCCTCTGAGCAAGAACTTGTGCAAAGGGTATGGAAATGGAATTGCAAAGCTGAAGGCACATGGGATGAAACTAAGCACAGATAAGACAGCTGTAGCAGCAGCAAACTGGGAAAATCAGAAGATGCTGAAAACTGGGGTGGAATTAAAAACAGTGGAACAGGTTAAGACCTTCAACTATCTGGGAGAGGTGGTCAGGGAGAAGGGAAGTTTGAATAAGAAGGTCAAAACTGGAATCAGATGGGATGCAGCCAATTGGCAAAGAGTGTCAGGGGTAGAGTATGACAGAAGAATGACAAAGATGATGAAAAATAAGGTGTACAAAACAGTTGCGTGACCAGTTCTACTAAATGGCACAGAAAACTGGGCAATAAAGACAGAACAGCTGAGGAAGCTAGAGGTGATGAAGATGAAGTGCCTGAGATGGGTAGTAGGATGCATGCTGTGGGACAGACAAAGAAATGAGGACATTAATACAGAAGACAAAGTAGCTCCAGTTGCAGAAAAGGTCAAAGACAATAGAGTACGAAGGTTCAGGCACATGTGCAAGAAAGCAGAAGACAATGTGGTGATGAAGATTTGGGATAGGCAGGAAGCAGGTAAGATGAAACAAGGTCATCCAGCAAGAGGTGGATGGAGTGTGTGAAAGAAGACCTGTGACAGTCAGGCATTAGTGTTGAAGAAGGCAGAAGAGTGGAATTGAATAGGGAAAGATGGTAACAAGTGACACAACACCCTAACCCCATGTACAATGGGGGAAAAAGGGGGCTGATGTTGATGATGGTATCACATTAACTCCCATTTGTTAAACTGCAGCTTTATATCCCTCTAACATCCTTTGTTAGCATTTCTGTTTTTATTTATGTGCACAAGTCATGTATTGTCATTGATATTATTATTACATCAGTATGTCAGGATTTATGTTTGAAATGTTTTTTGACACTTCAGCACATTGGGCTGTGGTATATGTGTACACTTTCCCCATTTCTAGCCCCCCTCTTAATTACTTCTGCAGTACAACCAGTGTTATTTGTGTACAGTTCCCCAATTTCACTTCCCCTCTTTCAGAATTCTTTCACTGTACTCGCCCTTAGAATTTCTGGGCATATTTGATTAGCAATGCTGCTCATTCTGTTAACACATTTGAATCATCTAGGCTTTGCACATAGCCTACATAATTGTTAATGATTCGCAGGGATTTGGTATTGTTAAAAATTTGGTGAACAAATCTAATATAACCTTAAATAGTAGGATACTGATGGTTGTTCTTTTTTAAAATGTCTCAAATATGTATCAGCGTAAGATGATAATTGACTTTACAGTGGAAGGGGGGAATTCTACTGGTCTTGAAAACACAATTTGAAACATATGACCAGCCAATACCTAACTAATACATAATAGCTATTCCTATATGTGTATTCATTTTACCTGCTCAAACCAAGTTCCCAAACATGTGAACAATGGCTCCAGAGATTTGCATTACAAGATAGGATTGAAGGTATTACACAGGGATGTTGTTGAGGTTATGAAGGCATATCCCATGCAGATAGCTAAAGGTATGAGAAATCATATCTGTTACAATTGTCATTATATTTGGCCTCTGTTAGATTTCCTGCCTCCCACTGGTGTTGCATATATAGCAACATAAAGGCAGGTATAAAGCACATCTTATCGGACTGCACCAGAACAAAGAATCCAAATTGCCCCAAAGTAGTGTCTGGGTAAGTGACTTGCTCAAGGTCATACTGTAAGCAAATGAAGGCTGAGGAAATCAAACCCTGTACAGCAGGAAATAGGTCACTAACAGCTTGGAGCTTTAATCCGCTGCACTAACTGCCAGACTAGGTCTGTGGCAAAGTGCTATGTAGTAATTATGATATTCTCAGTCTTAATTTACAGTGGTCACTCTGTGCTTATTAATGCCTAGTTTTGTGGCATACTGTTGATGTGACTTCACGCTGCAAAAAATATCATGAAGAACTTGAAATAGTTATGTCCAGTGCCCTGTTACCATGTATTTCTTGTTATATGCAAAGATTAATATTTTTTTCTTAAAAATCAGTTAAACTTAGCCCTCCAGTACACTGCTTATACATCACTAGATTTGTGCTGCAAGATTGCTTTTCTCATGTTCTTTCACATCCTATTCTACGTGGCCTCCTTGCATGAGTGGTATTAAAGCAAAGTATTTTTTTCTCATCCAAAACAGGCATATTTCCTTACCTAAATGAAGGTACAAGGTTGGCATAATCACTAAGGTGGTTAGCATATGACAGGGTGCCTAGAGAGGAGTTGTGGTATTGTATGAGGAAGTCAGGAATGGCACAGAAGTATGTAAGAGTGGTACAAGGTGCAGGGTTTGATGCTAATCTATGAATCTAAGAAAAGCCATTATCCATATTGATTCAGTCCCTTATTTTTTAGGTTGTCTTAGGACTGCAAGGGGTGCATTAGCTTAATAAGTGACAAAGTCATATTTTGTCACCTCTTTGTCTTTGCCACTTCATGCAGTCTTATAGATCTGCTTCTGTTCTTCCAAAGGTCAGGTTGGCATATGGAATTATGGAAAACATTCAACACTAAAGCTGGCATATAGATGCTTGAGTTAGCATGTAAAAATGTAAATAACTGTCATAATAAAACAACACTATGTCATCCTTGTAAGCCTGTGGCTTTGTCAAGTAAGAAACTTTCAAGAGGCAGCCATTGTTTGTGTCGTTTTGTTGTGACTTATACACATTAATAAGATTTAGGTGAACTGATAAGAAGTGCCAAAAGTGCCTAGGATAAGAAGTGCCAGAAGTGCCTATGATGGAGAGAAGGAAGTCTGATATATTGTTCATGCAAGAAACCAAGTCTGATATATTGTTCATGCAAGAAACCAGATGGAAGGGGAGTAAGGCCAGGTGTATCAGAGGTGGATTCAAATTGTTCTATCATGGTGTGGATGGGAGGAGAAATGGGGTAGGGGTTATTCTGAAGGGACAATATGCCAAGAATGTTTTTGGAGGTGAAAAGAGTGTTGGATAGAGTGGTGTTAATGAAGCTGGAAATTGATGGTGTGATGATGAATGTTATTAGTGCATATGCTCCTCAAGTTGGATGTACGATGGATGAGAAAGAAAATTTTTGGAGTGCGTTGGATGAGGTGGTAGTGAGTGTACCCAAAGGTGAGAGAGTGGTGACTGAATAAAACCAGAGCATGTGAACAATCCAAAAGGACACCAAAATTTATTGACAAAATGTTAAGCGCTTTCCTCTCCACTACAGAGACTTCCTCAGAACAAAGAAACATCACAGTCACCCAACCAAATTAAATACCCCTTTGAATTAATCAATTTGTACAATCATTAAAATTTAAAGCAATACTCACAACAAATATACTCATGTTAAAAGCAGTTACTAAAAACACATTTAAAACCATTTTAAATACATTTAAACACACAATATTAAACAAAACTTCATCACTTCATAGTTATACATAAATATTTGTCTTAAATTTTTGCCTCTTAAAACTATCCTGAAATTTGATCAAGTTTTAAAACACTGGCAATACTAATAGTCTCATTTATGCCTGCCTGAGTGGTGACTGAAGCAGATTTCAATGGGCATATTGGTGAAGGGAACAGAGGGGATGAAGAAGTGATGGGCAGGTATGGTGTTAAGGATAGGAATGCAGAAGGTCAGATGATAGTGGATTTTGCGAAAAGAATGGACATGGCTGTGGTAAATAGTATTTTAAGAAGAGAGAGGAGCATAGGGTGACATTCAAGAGTGGAGGAAGATGCACACAGGTGGATTATATCCTATGCAGGAGGGCCAGTTTGAAGGAGATTGGAGACTGTAAAGTGGTGACAGGCAAAAGTGTAGTTAGGCACCATATGATTGTGGTCTGTAGGATGACGTTGGTGATCAAGAAGAGGAGTAGGAGTGTGAGGGCAGTGCCAAGGATCAAATGGTGGAAGTTGAAAAAGGGTGATTGTGAGGTGGAGTTCAGGGAACAGTTAAGATAGGCACTGGGTGGCAGTGAAGAGTTACGAAATAGCTGGGTAACTACAGCAGAGCTGGTAAGGGAGACAGCTGGAAAGGTGCTTGGTGTGACATCTGGACAGAGGAAGAACAACAAGGAGATCTGGTGGTGCAATGAGGAAATACAGGAGAGTATACAGAGAAAGAGTTTGGCAAAGAAGTGGGATGTTAAGAGAGATGAAAAAAGTAGACAGGAGTATAAGGAGATGAGGTGTATGGCAAAGTCAGAGGTGGCAAAGGATAAGGCATATGGAGAGTTGTAAGAAAGGTTAGCCACAAAGGAGGGAGAAAAGGACCTGTACTGATGGCTAGACAGAGGGACCGAGCTGGGAAAGATGTGGAGCAGGTATGGGTGATAAAGGATAATGAAGGAAACATACAAGCGAGGAGAGTGTGTTGAACAGATGGTAAGAGTACTTTGAGGGGCTGATGAATGAAAAGAATGAGAGATGGAGAAGGTTGGATGATGTAGGGATAGTGAATCAGGAAGTGCAGCTGATTAGCAAAGATGAAGTAAGGACAGCTATGAATAGGATGAAGAATGGAAAGGCTATTGGTCCAGATGACATACCTGTGGAAGCATGGAGGTGTTCAGGAGACATAGCAGTGTAGTTTTTAACCAGATTGTTTAATGAAATCTTGGAAAGTGAGAGGATGCCTGGGGAGTGGGGAAGGGGTGTTTTTCTACCACGTTTTAAGAATAAGGGTGATGTGCAGAGCTGTAGTAACTACAGAGGGATAAAATTGATCAGTCAGAGGATGAAGTTATGGGAAAGAGCAGTGGAAGCTAAGTTAAGAAGGGAGGTGATGATTAGTGCACAGCAGTGTGGTTTCATGCTGAGAAAGAGCACTACAGATGCTATGTTTGCTCTGAGGGTGTTGATGGAGAAGTGTAGAGAAAGTCAGAAGGAGTTGCATTGTGTCTTTGTGTATTTAGAGAAAGCATATGACAGCGTGCCTAGAACGAAGTTGTGATATTGTATGAGGAAGTCAGGAGTGGCACAGAAGTATCTAAGAGTGGTACAGGATATGTATGAAGGTAGTGTGACAGTGGTGAGGTCTGCAGTAGGAGTGACAAATGCATTTAAGGTGGCAGTGAGATTACATCAAGGATCAGCTCTAAGCTCTTTCTTATTTGCAATGGTGATGGACAGGTAGACAGATGAGATCAGATAGGAGTCTCCGTGGACTATGGTGTTTTCTGATGACATTGTGATCTGCAGTGAGAGTAGGGAGAAGGTTGAGGAGACCCTGGAGAGGTGGAGATATGCACTAGAGATGAGAGGAATGAAGGTAAGCAGGACTAAGACAGAATATGTGTGTGAATGAGAGGGAGGTTAGAGGAATTGTGAGGATGCAGGGAGTACAGTTAGTGAAGATGGACGAATTTAAATACTTGGGATCAACAGTTCAGAGTAATGGCGAGTGTAGAAGGGAGATGAAGAAGAGAGTACAGGCAGGGTGGAGAAGATTGTCAGGAGTGATTTGTAACAGACGGGTACCAGTAAGAGTGAAAGGTAAGACCTACAAAAAGGTAGTGATACCAGCTATGTTATATGGGTTGGAGACAGCGCCATTGACAAAAAGGCATTAGTCAGAGCTGTAGGTACCAGAGTTAAAGATGTTAAGATTTGCATTGGGTGTGTATATTAGAGGGTCAGCTCAGGTTGGACGGTTTGTAGACAAAGCTGGAGAGGCAAGATTGAGTTGGTTTGGACATGTACTTAGGAGGGATGCTGGGTATATTGGGAAAAGGATGCTAAGGATGGAGCTGCCAAGTAAGAGGAAAAGAGGAAGGCCTAAGGTAAGGTTTATGGATGTGGTGAAAAAGGACATGCAGGTGGTTGGTGTGACAAAGCAAGATGCAGAGGACAGGAAGAAATGGAAACAGATGATCCACTGTGGCGACCCCTAATGGGAACAGCTGAAAGAAGAAGAAGATAAGAAGTGCCAAAATTGATCAATGAAACTGGGAAGGGAAACCAAACAAGTCAGATGAAAAATCTTACATTTTTACAATGTTACTTTTCTGCTGTCAAATATTTAAATACTTAGATTTATAGCAACAGTTCAATTTACACTTGAAATCATGGGTATAACAACTAATTTATCCTAAATGTACTTAATTGTTCCAGATTACAGCTGACCTGTAAGCATTTGCCTCTTTCCTTCTTTCTTTCAATGCAATTCCCATTTATCACACGTTTCCTTGACACTTTGTGTTGACCACGATTCTCTGTTGCTTGCAGTTACCGTAACCCAGTTACCTTTCTATGAAAAACACGTTAACTCCATAGATCAGAAATGAAGCCTCTGTTTTCTTGGTAACAGACATGGTCATCACTATTTCACCAATCTTTCCTTCATAACTCCACACCATACATGACACTTTATAAGCTTAGTTCATCTTATGGCTTCCTGTTTTTGTTTTTCCTCCAGAATGCATATGTATAATGCCTTCAACCTTTTTTATACAGTAACTCTTTAACTAGCTTTGCAGCTCACCCATCTGGTTTATGTTTTTGTTTTCTCTTTAAGACTACTGAAGTTATATACAGCACTGCAGGTGTGGCAAAGTTAACGCCCTTCACAATGAAGAATGACACCCAAATCCATTGAGTCTATCAGCTGCCTCTACTAAACCCTGTTACAGCCCACTCATGTTCTGTTACATTGGTTTTAGTTGTCATGACCACTCCAAGATTGCTTTCTCATTTCTTTCTTTGATTCAATTATTATGACTGCTCCTTGATTGTTTTCCCTTCTCAACATTTTTTCTTTACATACCCCTTGTGTGTACCTTCGAATTACTTCACATTTCAAAATCAGTGGGCCAAACAAGTTATTGTCAGTGAAATCGAATTATACATACTATGACACTGGGGTAACCCCCTGAAATTATATAATATATACTTTATGAAAGTCATATACTATGACATTAGGGCAATTAATAACGTACACAGACATTCCCTTACTGACAACTATTTATTCCTATTTTAAATGCATGAAGAATAATTGTGAAGTTAGTTTGATTAACAATTGCTATTTTTATTCAAATATATTTAATTTAAAACCACTGAGTTTCACCTTTCTTAGAGCTGATTATAGTAACTAGATGGTGGATGTGTCATCTCTTTACACAGGAAACATAAAGGTCAAATCTCCACAAGTTTTTTAATGCATTTATATGCTCAGTTTGAAGACAAATTCCTTTTTATGTGCTCAATGTTGTTCAGTCTCGTTCCATATATTCATCCACTACTAGCTGTACAATAACTACAGAAACAACTTAAAATATATTGAGGGAATTACCAGTATAAATATAATATTCTGATGTAATAGCATCTTACTTATATGGTATACTTAGCAGGAAGCTATATACTTAACATATTTAACTGTTATGACTATTTCAATGAGCAATTGTAATGTAATTTAGAAACAACTAATACAACAACCTATACATAAATGTTAACTTAGCAGCAGCACTAAATAGGCGTGTTGATATATTTTGTATTTTGATAAGAAATCCTAATAATGAACACAAAAGTATTTAAATCTGTTAATACAGAAAAACAAAAATATGAAACAAAATGTTCTATATAGAATCAGGAAGAGTGGGTTAGAACTAATCAAAGTTAGAAAAGCATAAAGCATTTTAAAACATAGAACATTGCTGAAAATGTGAAGCATCATGGATACAGGCTCTCAGGTAAATAATACCTTTCAGATATCTAATGTTATACAATGTTTAATACAGAAACCTAACCTTCAGTGACTACCAGCATAAAAGTGAGATTTAGCACTTCTCGTAGGCAGGGAAAAACTTGCTGTCAGAGCATGAATTTATAAGTCTTTTTGAATAGAATGTAATGTGTTTTGCACTCATCCCCTTAGGATATGAATGGGTTAATTCAGTATACAGAACTATTTATGTTTGCAGACATCTGGTAATCCAGTAATGGTCTTCAGAAGCAACAGGGAGCCCAGCAAACAACTATTAGGAATACTTATTTTTGAAAACATTTTGTCAAACTGCCTATGTGTGTAGGTAGTACTTTGCACTTCCTATTATGAGATTGTTGCTGCCAACTAATTTGTATGCCTGTAGTGTTAAATGTATCACGTCTTGCTGAAGTCTGGTAATTATTTCCCTCACTATTGCACTGATTCAGATGCATAAACAAGTTCATAGGTTCATAGGTAGGTACTAGGCTATTGGCCCTAGGGCCTATATAAGCCTAGCCAAAAAGGTACCCTGGCTTTCGCCATTCAAGAAAATTATTTTCCTGTGCCCCTGTCGAGCAGAGCCACAGAAGTGTTCCCTGGGGTGAATTTCCTATCTCCCATCCAATCATCAAGATTTTTCTTGGAGTGCTAATGAGGAGCTTTGTTTGATATAGATCAGTAGTTTGTTCCAGAGTATGGGAAGTCTTTGGGACAGAAATCCATCCCTCTAGCATGTTCTGTTTATTGTGGTGACAAGGTTTAGGTCCCTAGAGCGTGTAGCTCGGAGGGATTGGGATTTCTTTAAGTGAAGCATGTCCAACAGCTCTGGGTTTGACATAGGTTTGTATGTTAGGCAGAGATCATCTCTGAGTAGGCGATATGCGATGGAGTAAAGCAGGAGTTTTTTTAGACGGTCTGCATAAGGCATCTGTTTGAGGCCGGTAATCCTCTTTGTGAGGATTTCTATGGCCTTTCCAGTTGCTGTAGATGTCTTGTGAGGTACATACCAAAACAGGCACTGTATTCTATAATGGGTCTAATGAGTGATGAGTAGAGGGGAACAATGACCTCTTTTTTCCTGGATGAGAAACCTTTTGTGATGAGGTGTGCCATGTAGAAGGATTTCCTGACTACTGTGGCGATGTGATTATCAAAGGAGAGACTACTCTCCACCTGTGTCCCAAGTTCTCTTATCACACTTTGAGTGTTAAGTAGACTACTGCCTATGTGGTAGTTTATAGGTACAAAGTTTTTACCAAAAGGAACGACAATGCACTTTTTGGCATTGAGCTTGAGGCCATGGCTTTGACACCAGGCATCTGTCTCATTGAGGCCCTTTTGTAGGATGTCCACATTGTTAGAAGTTTTGGTTATGGCTCCTAGTTTGCTGTCATCTGTGAAGTTTGTTAGCCAAAGACCTTCTGTGTTAGCCTGTACTTCAGAGAAGTAGATACCAAACAGGAGAGGACCCAGGACTGAACCCTGTGATACTCCACTTGTCACTGGTCAGAAGTCGGATTTGGAGTCTGCTACTTTCACAGCGTGGGTTCTGTCACTGAGCCAGTGGGCAACCCATCTTGTGACATAGGGATTTATACCTAGTTTAGTGAGTTTGTCTATAATTCCAGAGTGGGGGATGGTGTTGAAAGCCTTGCCGAGATCTAGATAGGCTGTGGGAACCACCTTACCCTCATCTACAGCTTTGGTGACCGCTTCAAAGAAGTCTATCAGGTTTAGGAGACATGATCTGCCTTTTACAAACCCAAACTGGGTGGGGTCCAGAGTTTGCAGATTACCAATGTCATTGTTTATAAGTTCCATGATGATATGTTTCATAGCCTTGCAGACTAGGCTCATCAGGCTAATGGGACGGTAGTTCCTGTGGTCTGTGGTGGCTCCCCATTTGTGGAGTGGGATAAACGTTGCTGTGTGACATTCAGTGGGCACAAAGCCTGAGGTAAGGCTATGATTGAACATAGTACTTAGGTCGGGTTCCAATTCGTTCTGTAGTTCATGTAGAACACAGCCTGGGATGTTATCAGGTCCCATGGATGCTATGTTCTTGGCTTTAGAAAGTGTTTTTTACCTTTGCATCCATGATCACAAGAGCATTGCATTCTTCTGGTATAGAGATGGGCCCATTAGGGGGTGGGGGGGTAAAGTTAGCACTTAACCTATCTGCCAGGATTTTGGCAGTATCAGTTGGTTCTGTATATTTAGTGACATTGTGCTGTAATTCAGAGCAGATCTGAGCGTTGCCATTGAGATTCTTGACATAGCTACAGAATGCTTTGTGGTTGTCTTTAGAATCAGCGGCAATTCTGTTTTCTTAACTAGCTTTGAAGGATTTTATGAGGGATGTCAGCTTCTTACTGAGGCTGACCAGGGAGTTCCTCCAATCATGGGATTTGACTCTTTTTTGCAACAGTTTCTTTCTTCTGTTGTAGAGCTTCTTTATGGCAGGGGACTACCAGGTTGGCTTCCTTTTTTGGAGGATAGCATCTTGGTTCTGTTAGGGATTGCATGATCCATGCACTCGTGTAAGTGCTTATAAAATGCATTTCTGTAGGATTCAGCAGTCGAACCTCTATTGTCCATCTGCATGGGTGTTGTGAAGTTTGCCACTTCTGTCTTAAGAAGCATGAAGTTGGTTTTAGAGAAATTTTTAATGGTGGTTTCTCTAATAGGGGGTGAGGGCGGGAAGTGGATGTCTAGGGTGATTAGCTTGTGGTCGGATCTGACCAACGAGGAATTGACCACTGGTGTGGAACACCGGTTGCCCATGTTGGTAATGACCAGGTCTAGGATATTGCTGCCCCTGTTGGGGGTGTGGATAATTTGATCCAAGGCATTGGAGTGTATGAATTCCAGAAAACGTTGAGCAAAAGAGTTGGTGCTGGAGTAGTTTTCCCTGTTAATGGTGGGGTAGTTGAACTCGCCCATTATTAGGGTGTTAGGTTGTACCCTAATATTTTCCATTGTATCAAGAAATGAGGAGTGGGAATCCTGGGGCATGGTGGGGGATCTATAACAAGCTACAGTTTGGATCGTGGTCTTGCCCAGAGTTAGTTACACTTGGATAATTTCAGATGCATTATGCTGGGCAACTAGCCTAAAGCTGTGGATATCCTTAATAAATACGGACACGCCTCCACCTTTAGTGTTTCAGTTCAGGTTAGATGGCCGAAAGGTGTGGTATGAATTATAGCCTGGTAATGCAGGGGTGCTCTCTGGAGCTTTGAACCAGGTCTCTGTCACTGCACAGATGTCGAAGTTCTCCATTTTAAGGAGTACCTTGAGTGAGTGCACTTTGAGATTTAGACTACTAGCACTGAGTAGCATTACCCTCAGATTTTGCTTGCTTGTACCTGTTACAGTGCAGAATTTGTCATTTGAACTTTGCATAAAAAGGCACTATAGGGGTGGCAAGAGCCTTTGCCAGTATCCGGAATCCCAAGGGTGACAGGTGCAGGCCATCTCTGGCAAAGCATCATGGATTGTCGATCATGGCATCCCAGGCAGACAGATACTGGATCCCCTTAGAATGACACCAGAAGCTTAGCCAATTGTTGAAGTCAATCATTTTGTCCTTGTACTGTGGTATCATTCTGGGTGATGGCAGGATGCTACTCAGGGCTAAGGTCATACCTGCCTGGGCTATAAGATCAGACAGCTCCTCCATGTCTCTTTTCATGTAGTCCAGGGAGGTACGTCTCAGGTCATTCGCACCAACATGGACAATGACAGTCATATTTGTACTTGTTGTGGAGTGACCTGAGTGCCTGCATTATGTGGTGGATCCTGGCACCTGACAGGCAGCTGACAGTAACTTTCTCCTTGTTTAGCCTGGTGAGTAGAACATCAGTGTGCCTGACTATAGAGTCACCTATGATTAGAGTGTTGGGTACGTTGTTATGCCTTATGGGTGGTGGTTGAGTAGCACACTGAGTTTGTGGGCTATGTGTCATTTGGGACGGGTTGGGGGTTGGAGGTTGCTTGCGTTTCTGCTTTGGAGGTCCCTGTTGCTTGGGCAGATTTTTATTGAGAGCCTCCACGAATGTAGGTATGTGTTTTCTGTTTTTGTGTGTGTGTGTTTTGGTGGTGTAGGTTTTGAGGGACTATGTGATGAGTGTGGTGTGGTGCAAGTGTTAACCTTCTCCTTTTGACTGTCTAGTCCAGTCTTGGATGAAGAGAGCTTTGCTTCCAGTTTGGCTATATAAGTGCATCTCTCACAGGTTGTAGTGTTGGGTGGTAGGAGGAGAGGGTTGTCTGTGTACATGAAGCATTTGCTGCATTGCCCCAAGACACCCATATTCATCAAGTAGACAGGAGAAAACACTGGGAGCTGACCCTTAGGCATGCCTGGATAGGTGCTTATTTATTAAGTACTAAAAACTGTTTTCCCCTAGACAACTGAAGAAAGTTGAGTGCTGTAGTAATTTGTAGCTTATTTAGTGCTTACAACGAGTTCTGAACAAGTTTTGAGGTCAAAGAAACAGATTTGATTGCTAAAACTAAATAACTGGCTAATTCTAAGGGAAAATTCGAGGAGCAGACTTTATGGCGCCAGGAATAGTTGAACCCTAGCTAAGCTGCGATGCAGTGACACAAGTTGTATGACCTATAATAATTATGGATTTCTCAGACCCTTGATCTCTCTCTCCTTCAGTACATAAGATGGTGTTAACTTCATTATACATCTGTGTAATTCCTATTTTCTCTTTTTTCCTCCCCTGCCTTTCCTTCCACAATTATACTGCTTTCCTATTTCTCTAAACTGAAGTAATGTTTGTGCTGATCCCTTTGATGACATTTCCTTACCTTTTTCATATGCCATTCTCTTACCTCCCATGACCTCCTCCCCTTTCTATGTTATTTTTTATTTAAACCCTCTTTAAGAAGTATTCTTTTAGTTGGAAACATTTGCCTAAGTCCATCTTCACCTGGGGCTCAAGTTAAAGCGATAACACATTAAAGGCAGATCTAGGCAAAGTACATTTGTCAACTAAACTACCTGTTCACAAGTCACAAAGCTGTAAAGGGTAGAACTAGGCAGCCATACATGGATACGATGGCCCATATGATGGGATGCAACATGCAAGGGATGCCACCTTATGAATGCTGTATATGAGGAAGAAAAAGAAGTTATGTACTCACCATATCGTTCCATGTGAGTTGTTCCATCTCGCCTTCATTTATCACTGATGAGTTCGGAACCAATCCTCGGCTCCGACACAGCCGACTAGCAAGCTCAAAATTCTCCAGTAGCTCGAGACCCCACCCCTTATCCCATGATGCACTGCTGGAATTACCTCAGATCTTGTTTGCTGCATACCATATAAAAGTACAATAATAATTCTGCCTAGTACAAATACACATTGAAAAACCAGGACAAAGATAGCCTCCAGGTCAACTGTCAGCTAGGAGGGGGAAGGAGGGAGGGATGTGAGAATGAAGGCGAGATGTAACAACTCACATGGAATGTTATGCTGAGTACATAACTTCTTTATGTGAAGTTGTTCAATCTCAAAAACATGGTAGAGCCAGCAAACAGTGGACCAAAATCATATATATATATATATATATATATATATATATATAGAGAGAGAGAGAGAGAGAGAGAGTGGCCCACCGCCACCTGCAGTCCAAAAGCAGAATTGCATACATTTAAACATTCATTTTTATTTTTATATGTACTCATTCAACCCAGGGGAAAAAAGTGCACCTAATTTAATAATCCATTTCTTTTCCATTTTGTTTAATATTGCATGCCAACCAGATTTATTAACTGTATTCCATTTTATAATATCAATCACAGTAAATCTGAACTTGGCATTTGGGTGTTTAATTGTATGTTTGTACAGTGCATCCGTAGGTTTACAAGTCCTAATATCACTAAGATGTTCCGAGATCCTAAATTTGACACAGCGTGAAGTTTGTCCTACATAAAATGCTGAACAATTGCATGATGTCAAATAAATCACCCAGTCTGATTGACAATTTGCAAAGAATCTAATAGAAAAAACTTCACCAGTGTTCCTACTAGTAAATTCCTTTGTTTTGCTCATATTATTGCAATGTGTACAGTGGCCACATGGGAAACAGCCCAATAGAAGGCACCTTTGTAAGGTTATTTGTTTAGATGAATTCACATTCTTGTTGATATGTTTATAGTGGTTGAAAAAGGAACCCATGTTCCGACCCCGTCTATATGAAAAGTGACATCTGTCATCCAATATTGCCCTAAGTTTGTTATCTGCTAGCAATATATTCCAATGTCTCCACACACAGTTGATAAGAGTGTCTGTATTTCTCCCATATGTAGTAACCAATCTAATTTGTGAGTTAGATTTCTGTTTATGCTCCTTGTATTGTAGTAGATTCTCCCTGTTTGTGTTAGTAGCATACCGTCTTCCTTGAACGATATCACCTTTTTTATATCCCCGGTTAAGGAACCTTGTGGATAAATCTGACTCATAGGTGGTAAATGTAAAAGTTGTTCAATCTCACCATTCATTCATCACTGATGGGTAGCGTCCCTAGCACCCTGATCTTGGGTGGCTCACGGAAGTACACTCTTCAAAACCGTAGAAACAAATGAAGCCCTGTCCCAGAAGGCCTTATCCACTTTGTAATGAGTTAAAAGTGTGAGGTTTAGACCAGGTGGCTGCTGCACAGATGTTATCCAAAGGCAATTTGGCTTGAAAGGCTGACGAGGTAGAAACTGCTCTGGTTGAATGAACCTTTACCTTACTAGACAATGGCATATTATGACAAGCATATGTATAGGTGATGCAATCCGACAGCCACTTAGACAGGGTTGTTTTAGCAACTAGTTTACCTTTCCTGGTCTCAGAAAAGGACATGAAGAGCTGATCTGATTTCCTAATGTCTTTGGGTCTGTCTAAATAAAATCTAAGTTATCTATGAACATTGAGTTTATGCAACATATATTCCAAGTTGTTGGTTTGATTAGGGAAGAAAACGGGCAACTCAATGACTTGATTAATGTTAATCTCAGAACATACTTTAGGCAAGAAGGATGGATTAGTCCTGAGAGATACTCTGTCAGTATCGAAGACCATGTAAGGGGGTTTGATGGAAAGGGCTTGGAGCTCTGACACTCTACGGGCTTAAGTGATGGCTACTTAGAAGATAGTTTTCCGTGAGAAGAATTTTAGCTCACAAGATGATGCAGGCTCAAAAGGAGGAAGAATGATACGAGATAACAAAATTCAAATTCCAGGGGGAATAAGGTGTCTTCACTGGAGGCCTCATGTGAAAGGAGCCTTTTAGAAAAGCCTTAGACAATTGGAGAGCCATAATATTCAAACCATCAATTCCTAGATGGAAATTAGATATAGCAGCTATTTGTACTCGTATCATAGCTGCCGCTGCTCCTTTGTTGAAGATTTCTGTCAAGAATTGTAAGATAGAAGACAATGGTGCTTTGGGAAGAAGGCCAAATGGAAAATTTCTTCCACTTACTACGATACAATTTTCTGGTGGAAGGTTTGTGGGAAGCCAACAAAATCCTGACTAGTGTCATGGGAAAGATTATAGAGCCTGGCTATGCGGGGATTTGGAGCAGCCAAGCCGTTAGCTTCAGTGTCTGCAATGACGGGTGAAGATCCCCTGACGGATGTGTCAAAAAGTCCGGAACTGGGTCCAGGATCCATGAATCTTCCCGAATATGATGATAAAGAAATGTGAACCAAATCTGCCGAGGCCAATGAGGGGCTATGAGGATGATTGTCCATCCCAGTGACTTTGCTTTCTGTAAGAATTTGGAAATCAGGGGAATTGGTGGAAATGCATAGAGGAGACCCGTGGGCCAATCATGGACAACAGCATCCCTCAGGGAGTGACCTGGCATGAGAATTAGGGCAAAATAGCTTCTGCATTTGTTGTTGATGTGACTGGCGAAGAGGTCACAGGAAGACTGGCCCCATTTGAGGAAGATTCTGTCTGCAATCTCTTGTTTGAGGGACCATTCGTGAGGCAACAAGATTGCTCTGCTCAGTCTGTCCGCTATTATGTTGGATTTGCCCGGGATGTGCATTGCCAATTGAAAGCGCTGTGATGACAGTGCCCACTGCCATACTCTAAGGGCTTCTCGGCAAAGGGGATAGGACTTGGTCTCGTATTGTTTGTTCAGATACCAGACCACTGACATGCTGTCTGTCTGTCTGTATTGCAATTGTCCCTAGAGGAAGTGAGTCCTGAAAGTATTGCAACACTAGAAGTACTGCTCTCATCTCCAGGACATTGATATGCAGATGTTATTCTTGATCTGTCCATGTGCCTTGGGCAGTCTTTCCCTGAAATAGCCCCCCCCCCCCTATCAGGGAAGCGTCCGTGGTCACAGTGGCAACAGGAGGGGGAAGCATGAAGGGACGTCCTATTGTGACATGAAGAGACGTCAACCACCATTGAAGATCCTTCTTGCAGGAATTTATCGAGATCATGTGACTCATTGGAAGTTCTTGGTAAGACCATTGCATGAATAGAAGCCACTGAAGGATTCTCATATGCATCCTTGCTAAGGGGATTGCTAGAATAGCTGCCATCATCAATCCTAGAACTTTTAATACCTCTGTTGCTGGTTCTCTGTTCTTTGATATTAGGGACATGATGTGTTGGCGAAGAATAGAGATTCTTTCTGGCAGAAGGCGGAGAGTGGTGGTTGATGTGTCTAGTTCTGTCCCTATAAAAACGATATGATGCGATGGCAACCAGGCAGACTTTTTGAAGTTGACTGTAATGCCTAGCTGATCGCAGATTGTCAGAGTAGCCTCTCTCACTTGAAGAAGTTAATGCCTGGTGGTGGAGGTAAGGAGCCAGTCGTCTAGATATGGAAACACCTGGAATCCTAGACACCGCAGGTGAGCCATGACTACTGACATGCACTTGGTGAACACACTGGGGGCTGTAGTGAGACCAAAGGACAGAGCTCAGAATTGATAATGATTGGCTTCCAGCCAGAAATGCAGGTGATCTCTGGATGGTCCGGCCATCTTTATGTGGTAGTACGCATCCTTGAGATCGATCGAGCACATTCAATTGTCCTTCCCCAACAAGGGGAGTATGGACTGTAGCGTGACCATTCTGAGCTTCTCTTTTCTCACAAATTGGTTGAGTCTGCTGAGATCCAAAATGGGTCTCCAGTCCCCTGTTTTCTTTGGAACCAAAAAGAACCTTGAGTAAGTTCTGAATCCTGTCTGGTCTGCTGGGACTGGCTGGATGAATCTTTTTTTCTAGCAATTGGTGTACCTCTATTACTGCTTGTCCCAAATGACTGGGTGGAACGTCTGGGATTTTTTTGACGGGAAAAGGCTGGGTGGAGAATGGTATGAAATACCTTCTGGAAATGATACTTCGTACCCAACTGTCATTTGTTATATTTAGCCAGGCTTTGGGGTACAAAGATAAGCGACCCCCGACTGCCTCCAGAGTAGGACAGGTGGGCCTCCCTTCAGGAGCGCTGGTAGGATTGACCAGAGAAGTGATCTCTGTTACCCTGGTGTTGCGGACCCCCTCTGCTGCAAGGGTGGCATCTTCCATTGAAACCCCCTCCTCTGCCTCTGGAGGGGGGCTTTCCACACATGTTTTGAAAGGCTCCTTGGACTTTCTGGAACCACATCTTTCCTCCCCTTTGACCTTTGGGAAAGGGTCGAGTGGGGGTGGAAAAATCGACTCCGACGGCAGACAGAGTCTTTCCTTCTTGCTCACACCTGGTTAAAGTCTCCTTCACCTTTGGCCCAAACAAGGATGAGCCGTCAAATGGGGTATTAGTAAAGGAAGACTTGAAGGGTTCCGTGAAGGAACAGAGTCGCATCCAGGCATGCCTATGGAGAGCGATTCCTGTACCTGCGGCTCTACTCGAACCATCAGCTGCATATGATACGAGACGCATGGACGAGTTGACTATCGAATTGAGGGTAGAGAGCTGAGTGGCAGTCTTATCGGATACACTCGAAGTTACAGCACCCTGAAGAGTATCTCCCAACTCCTTAAGGAGATCTCTCTGCAGTCTGGTAAAATGTGTCAAGTAGTTCAGTGATCTGAGTGAGAAAGTCACTGAACTGAACATGCGTTTCCCATATCTATCCATGATCCTAGATTCTCTATTAGGAGGATGGATAGATGAGGAAGTCTCAGACATTTCCTTTTTGGTGGCTGCCGCCACCACCATGGCATCAACAGGGACAGGGACTCCCTTGGTCAAAAAGGACTTATCCACAGGGGCTGAAATAAACTTATTAGGCCTCCGAGGAACAGGTTCCATAGATTCTGGAGACTCTCACACCCTACGAGAGACCAGATCCATAAGCTCATTGTAGGGTGGAGATACCCAAGAGGTGGAAGGTTGAGACCCAAATGCCTTCAGGAGAACCGATTCATCCTCAGTAGGGCTCTTGGACTGCCAATCACCCCTCTACCTAAGGATTTCAAGAATCTCCACAAAGGAGATGTCCTCAGAGGGGGATCTGGGGGACCCTTCTGATTCATCCAGGTTGGTGTCCAATGTGATAGACTCCTGGGGGGAGTCCAAATGCCTCCTCTTGCATAATCTCTTCCTGGGAACCTCTTCAGGGGGAACTTCTGGGGAGGTCTCAGAAGAGCAGGGAGCGCCCTGTGGGGCTATCTGAGGCTCTGGGTCTCTATGCTGGGGAGGACCGGAGGAAACAGAAACAGACACACGCACTTTAGGGGAAGAAGAGGCCAGACCTTGAGATGAGGAAGTCTTGGGAGACAACACTCGCCTCATGGAATCGAAAGCACCTTGGCTCCAATGAGAAGGAGTCGATGGCTCTGATGGAGCCGCAATCTCCTCCCACATCGAAGTCATGGGCTCCGAGCCCAGGGTAGGAGCCGAGCTCACTCGAGCCAAGGCCTCTAGAAGAAGAGTCGGCACTGACAAGTCGGTGCGGCTATCCTCCCTGGACCCGACTGGAGAGTGTCGGCTCCTAGAGTCACCGGTCGGCACCGAGAACGTCCGAGCAGATGGAGCCGATGACACTGGAGCAGGTGTCAGCTCCAAGGGATCCACAATCATTAGGTCGGCCTCCTCCAGCTCCGAAGGTCCGATATGGCACGGAGGAGGAGCAGAAAATTCAAGGGTAGTAGTCTTCGGCTCCGACGGTTGTGTCTGAGCTGACAACAGTTTAACTACGCCTGGTGCCTTCAAGAGTTTCTGAACCAGCCGGTCCATATCCAGATCAGATAAGCTGATAGAGGACCTGGAAGAGTGGACAGATGGAGCCAATTGGAGCAATATGGAAGGAAGTTTTTTGGTACTCGGTTCCAAGGCCGTGTCCCAGTTCCAAAAAGAGCAGACTGTTGGCTCCGAGGGCAGTGGAGCTGATGTCACCACAATTTCTGACCTCTTTCCTTTCTTGAATCTAGAATCAGTGGAAGGCTTAGAAGATTTGGATTATTTACTGGCTCCATCCTGGTCAGACAATGCCTCAGAAAAGGGGTGCTCAATGATACCCTATCAATCAATTTCCTCTTCCTTTCAGCTAACACTCTTGTGAAAAAGGAATGACATATGCTGCAAGACTATTGCAGATGTACCTCACCCAAGCAGTAAACACACTGCACATGGGCATCTGTGACTGACATTTTCTGTCCGCAGTCTGGGCACTTTTTAAACCCAGACTTTGGATGCTTGTCCTTATCTTCAGACATTAGACAACTCAAGCACATTGATTAACTAAGAGCTGTTTTAAACTAAGTAACTCACCCAAACATGCACACAGCCCAAAAAGGGGCACTAACAACTAATAACTACAAACAGTAATCAGAGATCCAAAATGATAGTCCCAAAGGGGATCACTGACTAATCACTAATCCTACGGCCAAAAGGCCGAAGGCAAGATAGAATACTGAGGAAAGGGGTAAAAACACAGAAAAAAGTACTATTTACTAACTAGTATATCTGCTACTATGAATAGAACAAAGTATATAAAAAAGTGATAATATAACTTGCTGAAAGTTAAAAAACTCCCAATAAAGTGTCAAGCCAAGCTGGAAACCAAGAGATCTGTGCCATGGCAAACTAGATCTGAGGTAATTCCAGCAGTGCATCATGGGATAAGGAGTGGGATCTCGAGCTACTGAAGAACTTTGAGCTTGCTAGTCGGCCGTGTCGGAGCCGAGGATGAGGATGAACCCATCAGTGATGAATGAACGGTGAGATTGAACAACTTCACATAATTTATTAAGTAAACATAAGGGGTGAAGAAAGTCAGTGCAGTTTGGAGATGCTCAGCAGTACATGCAAGTGTGTGCAGGAAATAGATATATAGCAGCCAGCACTGTAAAATAATGATATCCCATTGCTTCTTCCTCCACATTTCAGCTCACATGTTTCACCATCTCAATATGCATGGCCTTTGTTTAGGATGATGCAGGCACTCCCTCTTGCTGAAGGCAACCCTCCTGCAGACTATCAGTTTATGCATACACTGCTGCAGATCCAGCTCAGGGTTTTTCAGCTTACTTTGTCTTTTGCTGCATTTTCACAACTTTGCCTTTTTGGTATGGTGCCGTTTTGTTCAGTTATATTTACTCAGTTACATCTGAAAGCATTTTCAGTTGACCTATAGCTATGGATCCCCTTGATAGACTAATTTTATGTACTACTGTTTTTCTTAACTACTATTTATTATTATCTTTCTCCCAGTGAGTAGCAGAAATCAGCCATCCAATGATTAACCTGGTCATTTGTTCCTCTGTGGGACAGCAGATGACTGGGAGGCCTGCTATACCTTTCCTTGTGGTTGTGTATATTCCTGTACACATCCCATGAAGGCTATCATGGAAATCTAGCTTGACAGAGCCATATGCATATCCTTAGTTTATATGTTGCATGTGGTGCAACTGTTCTCTATTGCAGTGGACTCAACCTCCTCCCTCTTCCCAGGATGATCAAGACAGTGTTGGACACTCACTCCTATCATCCCTTGCCTAGCTCTTCCAGCAGCCATGTCTAATTGAGCTTCGGTCATCTGGGTCATAGCAAGGGCTTCATCTCTCTATGCCCGAGACGCTGGTTATGTATTACTGTTTTAACACCTTGTTACATTACTGGTGATCCACGAACTGTAAACAGATGTCACTGACATCCAAATCCAAATCCAAATCCACATTGAAATCCACCTGTTTCTGCACATTAGCTGATTTCCTAACAGTCACCTGTGGCAATTATTTTAGTTTTCTCTGATAGTGACCTCATTATGACACTACTTTCAGATATGTGATCCCTGTATGCAATGAATGATGTATATGCTGTCATCAAAAAGTAATGACCAGGGGGCGTGGCCAAGGATGAACACAGGATAGCAGCAGATTTCTTCAGCTCCACCAATTTCATTACACTGACAGGAATTAATTACTTAAAAAATAAATTTTTGAAGTAATTTTCCTTCTAAATATGTTTGTTTTATATAGTTCTTGAACTATATCTAAAAAAGAAAGGAAATCTTAATATTCCTGTCAGAAATCACTTTGGAAATTTTCCTGTCAGTTTATCAGTCTGAAATGAGTTCCAGTAAGACAAATTCTCAAGACTCCAGCATCAAGAAAGAACTTCAGTCTCTGATAATTATAATCCAGCAACTTACTGCTAAGATGGATAAAATGGATACTAAAATAGACACCTTCATAGAAAAAACTACAAAACAAATAGACTTGTTACATATAGACCTGCAACAACAGAAGATCCAGATGACAGGCATAGAAGAAGCTGTGAATGACATGGAAAATAGAATACAAGAAGAGGAAATCAACATTGAGTTTCTGCTGAAACAAAATACACATTTACAAACAAAGCTGGATGACCTGGAAAATAGATCTAGGCGCAATAACATTAGGATTTTTGGACTGCCAGAAAATATTGAAGGTAACAATATTACTTCTTTTTTAACAACATGGCTCCCTAAAACTTTAGACTTACCAGAAGCATTCTCTTTTGGTATCGAAAGAGCACATAGATCTATAGCTAATACTAACTCTAACAAAAACTATCCTAGATCAGTTATAGTTAGATTTTTATCATCTTTTGATAAAGAGATGGTTCTTAAATCCGCTTGGGCTAAAGTTAAGATTAATGAGACAACTGTGCGTTTTGACAATGACTATTCTTCCATGGTAATAGCTAAAAGAAAAGTTTTTCTGCCACTAATAAGGGAGCTTAAAAAAGCACAGTTTAAAACATACCTTCTGTTTCCTGCCAAGCTTAAAATCTTCCTTCCTGATGGTCCTAAAATTTTCGATGACTTAGACTCTGCTTTACTGTTTATCAAAAAAAATAAGATTTTGGATAAAATAGAAGAAATGGAATGGGCTAGTCCTTCATTAAAGAGACTGGCAACTGAAACTTCGTGGAAGACTTCAGAGAAGAAGAAGAGACTAAAAACAAATGATTTGTTCTAGGTTTTTTTTCTCTCATCATTTTATTTCATTATTAATCTTTTTAAATATAGTTCCTGCATTTCCAAGAAGCAACAAATATTTTGAAAAAGATTTAATCAAAGTTATTCTCTGTGTGCAAAGAAATGTGTTGTTTCATAACTAGTCAAAATATCTGGAGATTTAATGGCAAGTTGTGATTCAACTTGTTTCTCTTTCTGAAAAGGAGAAGTAAGGTTAGTAATTTGATACATTTTTTCTTTATCTTTTATTTTTCTTCTCCTTTTCTTCTTTTCTTTGTTTAAACAATGACATTCTATTTAGATTATGTAGTGGGTGAAGGGTGGGGGAAGGCAGGGAGAGAAGAGTAATGAAAATATGATTAATAGAATAATAACAAATTTATTCCTTGTAAAAAGTTTATATGTTCTTCAAATGCTATTCCTAATTATACTTTCTTGATTACACTGCTTATGCTTGTTTGTAAATAATCTGTCATGCTTTAACTAATAATAATTAGAACTAAATAATAGTAAATAATATGTTTTATTTTTAACTCTATTAATATAAACAGTAAGTAATATTTCATTGTATATACTTCTTATAGCTTTCTCTTACATTTTTTATTTCTGCCTTACACCCTTTTACTTTCTACTCTCTTTTTCTTTTCTTTATTAATATATAGAAATGCTTTTGATCATATAGACACAGTAAATAATAAGATTTGCATAAAAATTGAGTTGGGACAAAAATATTGAGTTTTATTACTTATTAATATTTTTGGGCTTAATTTCACTTACATAGAGGCTGTAATAACCTGTAAAATACATTGTGAAGGTTTTGTCATGTTTAGATGCATTTACACTGCTAAATGAATGTTTGTCACTAGTTTTTAATAAGTTTCCCGCCAAAATGTTAAGAGAGACAATCTGGGATGTGGGCTACTTCAAAAGCTTCAACTCTCAGAATTCTCACAGAGAAGCTGAAAGCAGCTAGTCTCACCTTTGACCTAGATATCACACTGACACATCACAGATTCAGCAATGACACTCTACCAGGAAATAGAAATGATACAAATGCGACTATGTGAAGGAAAATGAACTCTTTAACATCTAAATGTGAGTTATTTTATATAATTACTTAAATATCTGTTATAATTCATAAAATATGTCAGTTATAATGAGTTTAAATGATACAGTTTCTTGTAGTAAGTAAATGTCTTATTTTAGAAGGCATAGAAAATGAAACATTTATTCAAGTGTTTTTGAAAATCTATTTAACAGCAGCTTAATAATCTGTGTTAAAAACTTATGTTCCAAACATATACATTACTATAACTCATTTAATTCATCTGATTGACAAGCATAAATAATTGTATAACTCTATACTGGAAGAAATTGTCATGTGATATATTTTAAAGCAGTAGTATAGCATGGTTGTAAAATCTGGTTACTAAAATGTGTTTGCTGTGCATTATTTTGTATAAAGCAGACAGATTTATTGTAGGGACAGCAAGTAAGATAGTGCTCAGTAAGGACATAACTCAGTGAGATCAGATATATATATATATATATATATATATATATATATATATATATATATGTGTGTGTGTGTGTATGTGTGTGTGTGTGTGTGTGTGTGTGTGTGTGTGTGTGTGTGTGTGTGTGTGTGTGTGTGTGTGTGTGTGTGTGTGTGTGTGTGTGTGTGTGTGTGTGTG
>NC_056726.1:920868933-920886433 GCF_019279795.1 Protopterus annectens
TTTTAAAAGTATTTCTGGTTTAATATTCAATGAAGAAAAACTAAAATACTACCTATATATACACGAAAAAATATTCTCATTAGTGATTTTACTAAATATGTACCCAATTCAGGTCAGATAACTTATTTAGGTATAATACTATCTAAAGATATTAAATCTATTATATATAATAATTATAATACCTGTTTTCTTAATATACAAAATCTTTTAATACCTGGAATAATATGTTTTTACTATGGAGGAGAGACTTACAATTATTAAATGATAATATTCCCCAAGATTTTATACTTAATACAATCAATAATACTTCCACCTACAAAAATAATTATCAAGAAACTGAATACACTAATGTTAAATTTCCTATGGGCACCTAATAGACCTAGGATTGCATTAAAGAAACATACTAACAGCTGGTCTCAAGGGGGTATTTCTTTTCCAGACTTTAATTTATATACTATCTCTTCTATTGTAAAAGTTATTACTTTATTAATAGATCAGTCATATGTCACAAAATGGAAAGATTATTGGGAGCTAATTAGTATGCACTTCATGAAAATCTCCTTAACACATAAAAATATGATTGTAAATAACTTCATGTTATGGTTACTAAAGGAATTTTGTACTTCACCTATTACACCTAAACATATGGTTTGTTACCCATTAAATATTATTATTAGTTATCGTAACTTTATATTCATGCACCCTAAGTATAGGGAATGGAATTTTATTGTATTCCCTATAACGTATACTCAGGGTATGCTTTTGTCATCTACTTCTGAAGGAACTCATTTAACTATAGATAATGATCTAAAGTACCGGTATCAGTTGATATCTGATAATAAAGTTAAAAATCTAGATTTCTTAAAACAAGAATTTGATCTAAGAGAAACTTGCTGGTTAGAGGTTCAGACCTTTAGACAACATCTTATTAATAAAATAGATCTAATGTCTATAACAGTTAAAGAATATATTCCGACACTGATTGATTACTTGATATTAAATTTACAACATAAAGTTTCTGATAAAGGTAAACTTTCATACATACATAAAATTATCAGACAAGAAACTTTTTACAGTGTAGATTCATACTGGAATTATTTCACTTCTATTAATGGGGACCCACCAAATCAACAAGATAAACAATATATATTGGAATCTGCTTATAGAACTACGTCTTCCATTGTCTGGAGACTTTATACATGGAAATTTTTACATAGATCTTTTTATACACCTTTGATGATGAATAAAATAAATAATAAAGATAATTTATGTAAGAGATGTAATGTAGAAATTAATGCTGACTGGGCTCATATTTTTTATGACTGTATAAAATTGAAAGAATACTGGAAGTCAATTAATGAATTTTTGCAGGCTCTTTTTACAGATAATTTCATTATTTCTAAATCTCTTATATTATTCAACACACATGTACCTCAAAGTGTTAAAAAGGTTAAGCTTCCCTTGTTATGGTCTATTCTAGCAGTGGCTAGGAAAATAATAACTAGAAATTGGATTTCAGATACACCTCCTTCATTCAATGAATTTAAAGATGTTATGAATATAGTGTGCCATATGGAAATAAACACAATTAGGACAAGAACAAATAGAAAAACATCTTATTATATTGTATGGGATAATTTACAAAATTAGTTAAAAAAAATTTAATTTCAATAACATGGTATTTTAGTTTAATTAATTGATCTGATTGTAGTGGATGTCTTTGTAAATACTTTAGTTGTTTTGTTGAATATTATAATAATACCTATTTTTAATTACTTGTATAAAATTGTTATGATATTTCTCTTATATGTTAAAACAATAAACCTGTTTTGAAAAAAAAAAAAAAAAAAGTAATGACCAAATACACAGATGATGCAAGAGCAATAGTGCTGCTCAAAAACAATTATATAGTCAAGTAGCAGTATTCTTATTTCTCCTCAGTGTGACAAAGTGGTTCTAGCAATGAGACAGTTTAAGGTGGGAGGATTCATGAACAGCTGGGACTTAATATAAAATAAAAAGCGCAGGAGGAAAGATATGGTTCTAAAGATTTTCCTTTCTGAAATCAGAATATGTTCTAAGGGGCTAACTAAGAAGGCATGGTTATCTGCACAATTTGTATTATTTTATTATTTATTTATTTATTGACATTTGATTACTGGGAAAGTCTGACTGAGTAGGAGTCCATTTTCAGTGAAGGTCCAGGCAGAAAAGCTTCAAAGTACTATGAAACATTTTAAAAACAATAATTTTATAGTCTTTCAAGAAAATACAAAAAACAAATGCAGTTTAAATAATTATATCAAATTAGACATAATATGAAAACATTGGTTAAGAATAGATACAAGTTATATGACAATGGTTTAATAGTTAGAGAAATTTTAGCCAGATTATCGTAAATTAGTATAATACACACAGAAATTGTAATACAAAGTGAGAGAAAAGCAGGCTTATGGTATATTTAGAAATGATGCCTTGGGAGAGAAATTGATAGAAGAACAGAAGTGAGTGAAGAAGGGACAGTAAGGAGATGTAAGGTATGAATAGGTATTTGTCCCCATTTAGGGATATAGTTTATCCTAGTGTTGAGCTAGAACAGAACCAGATTTTGGCTAGAAAGTCTTTCAAAATGATTTTGAAGGATGGCAGGGAGGGTATTGATCTGATGAATAGAGATAAGGGGTTCCAGGCCTTAGCAACATGGCATGAGTACATACAATACCAGCAGATTTGACAGGTTTGTGGAAAGGCAGGCATTTTTATTAATTGGGTCATAATGACTGACTAGGAACATAGTTGCATAGAATGTTATTTAGTGCTGGAAAAGCAGATGGATTTCACTTTGATAGATACAGATATTACTCTGAGT
Source organism: Protopterus annectens (assembly GCF_019279795.1). Lineage (NCBI taxonomy): Eukaryota > Metazoa > Chordata > Ceratodontiformes > Protopteridae > Protopterus > Protopterus annectens. The sequence continues at coordinate 920,871,803 of NC_056726.1, forward strand.
AACTTTTCTTTATTGTAGAATTGTGTGAGAACACATTGGTGTTTAAAATCTTCATAACACTGCTGTCTCTTGCTCATGTGATGATGTAGGACTTGACCTAAAAAACTATCAGCTTCTTGACTCATCCCATATCTCTACAAATACTGAGCATATTTAAATGTAATGGACTATAGCACTGAATGCATTTTTCATACTTGCTAATACCTTAATCTGTTGACAACTAGATGTGCAGCCCAGACGGTTAATACTACATGCTGCTAAGAACTCCTAACAGCATTCCCCCTGCCATGTTGGGTTAGAGTCTTATCATTGTCTTCATGTATACTAATGTATTCTAAATAAATCATTTATCTATATAGCAGTCAAGATGCCACTAAAGAGTAACACTTATACATAATGGTCTTACCTGGTTAGTAAATTAGCAAAATGAAAAAAACAAAAAGCTGAGTAAGATGAATTGTTATGCTCATTAAAATCATGAAGAACTACATAAGTAGCCATTTCCCACACCTTTTCTGTAGGCAGTTTATAATAATTAGAGAACATGGTCAGATTTAAGTGTAAATTCTTTGATCTGTTGTTAGCTACAGATAAGGCAGAATTTTCTTAATTTATGAATAACCTGAGGCCACCGATTTTAAACCAGAATAATTGGTGGAAAATTACATGAGATCTATATACTTACATCCTTCATGTTTCTTTCAAAGCATTTATAAAGCTCAAAACTGTAACCCATCTTATTACTGCAGTGTATGTATTCTTCTGGCATTTTCTCTACTTATTATGTTTTTATTTCAGCTTACTTTCTAAGCAATGTTGATAACACTATTACATCTAAGAATGAAAGTAGAAAATAGGAGCCAGACATTTGTATTTTATCTGTTTTTATTTCAACAAAATATTTAGCAGTATCTTCGAATACACATATATACATTCTTTTCAAGAAGAAAATATCATATAATGTATACAGAGCTTCCTTTTCAAATGCACCTTAGAAATCTTGATGTAGAAAGCACAAAAAATAAGCATTTGTATTTCTTTAATCATTGAAAAAAAGGATATAGTTCCATCAAATAAAAAGGCCAGAGTAAAAAGGCAGCTGTCCGAGGGTCTTGCAGGTCCATGTACAGGTAAGCAAGAAAAGTGTCTGCCTGACATTTCCTGCAACTGGGAGGTAATATGCTTCCCTTCCATGGATGGACTTCCCATGAGTGTTTTGCATGAAATCAGCACTGCTGGATACCTCTGCGTCTAGGACCCATGAGCTAAGAGGTTGTACTGCACTGCAGTTCGCTTTCTTGCATTATGTATATAGTGCTGTTTCAAGCAACATCTGGATTTGTTCTCTCCCCAACTAGCCAGTACGTTGTCATCTTGCCTTTTCCCTGCATAAGAAAAACACAGACTTAGTTTTTCTATACAAGCCAGAAATGTGTCTTTTAAGATTCATTGTTTTATCCCTGCTCATTTCTTTGCAATATATATAAAACATTTTATATATATATATATATATATATATATGTACAGTATATATATATATATATATATATATATATATGAGATATAATATATATATATATATATATATATATACATAATATATATATATATATATATATATATATATATATATATATATATATATATATATATATATATATATATATATATATATATATATATATATATACACAGTATATATTATATTATATATATTATATATATATATATATATATATATATATATATATATATATATATAAAATCTAACTAAATATTTCAAACAAGCATTTATGTTTATATTTATATGCCTGTGTTTATATGTAACATCTATCTTTTGTATAACAACCCATAATTCAATAATGTGACTACATTAAAGAGTTACTTTTGCAGAGAGATTACATATCACAAATTGCTGACCAACTTGTAGATGAGGTAGAACAGACAGAAGTATCAACTATCTGCCTATTTTTAGACAACAGTCATCAGGGACTTGTTCAAAATGCAGAAAATGATCAGAGATTTGATTGTGCTATGCTTAGCTTATCACACTCAGATGACAGAATGATAGTATTAAGATGATACTAACTAATAATGGGGAGATATACGGGGCAAGAATGCTTTTTTTTGCCTAGACAGAAAGCTGATTTTTGTTAGGAAGAAGGCAAGGAAGAAAAACAATACATCATAGATAAATACATTAGTCAGAATGTAACGAGCAAGGTTAACACCCAAATACTTAATGCAATACTTAATTTGTTCTCACTAAAGATTTTCCCACACAAGTACTTATGTGTTTTTTACAACATTTGCAGAAAGCACTAAAAATTTTTTCAAAAATGTTAGCAGCTTTTCACGTTGATATGACTTTTGGGTTGTTGTCATTGCTTGTTTTATGAGACTAGTATCCATTTCCAAAGTTGCTAACTAGAAGATATGTTCAAATTAAAACCCTTAATAATTATTAAGATGCTCCCTGTCAATGGGGCTTATATATAGGTTCATAGGTAGGTACTAGGCTATTGGCCTTAAGGCCTATATAAGCCTAGCCAAACGGTACCCTGGCTTTTACCAACCAAGAAAATTATTTTTCTGTGCCCCTGTCAAGCAGAGCCACAGAAGTGATCCCCAGGGTGATTTTCCTATCTCCCGTCAAATCATCAAGATTTTTCTTGAAGAGTGCTAATGAGGAGCTTTGTTTGATATAGATAGGTAGTTTGTTCCAGAGTATGGGAAGCCTCTGGGACAGGAATCTATCCCTCCAGCATGTTCTGTTTATTGTGGTGACAAGGTTTAGGTCCCTAGAGCATGTAGCTCAAAGGGATTGGGATTTCTTTACATGGAGCATGTCCAACAGTTATGGGTTTGACGTAGCTTTATATGTTAGGCAGAGATCACCTCTGAGTAGGCGATATGTGACAGAGTAAAGCTGGAGTTTTTTGAGACGGTCTGCGTAGGGCATCTGTTTGAGGCTGGTAATCCTCTTTGTGAGGTATTTCTGTGGCCTTTCCAGTTGTTTTAGATGTCTTGTGAGGTACATACCAAAAGGGACGTTGCACTCTATAATGGGTCTAATGAGTGATGAGTAGAGGGGAACAATGACCTCTTTTTTTCTGGATGAGAAACCTTTTGTGATGAGGTGTGCCATGTAGAAGGATTTCCTGACTACTGTGGCAAAGTGATTATCAAAGGAGAGACTACTGTCCCCCTGTGTCCCAAGGTCTCTTATCACACTTTCGGTGTTTAGTAGACTACCGCCTATGTGGTAGTTCATGGGTACAGAATTTTTACCAAAAGGGATGACGGTGCACTTTTTGCATTGAGCTTGAGGCCATGGCTTTGACACCAGGCATCTGTCTCAGTGAGGCCCTTTTGTAGGATGTCCACATCATTAGGAGTTTTGATTATGGCTCCTAGTTTGCAGTCATCTGCGAACTTTGTTAGCCAAAGACCTTCTGTGTTAGCCTGTACTTCAGAGAAGTAGATACCAAACAGGAGAGGACCTAGGACTGAACCCTGTGGTACTCCACTTGTCACTGGTCTGAAGTTGGATTTAGAGTCTGCTACTTTCACAGTGTGGGTTCTGTCAGTGAGCCAGTTGGCAACCCATCTTGTGACATAATGATTTATACCTAGTTTAGTGAGTTTGTCTATAATTCCAGAGTGGGGGATGGTGTCGAAAGCCTTACCACCTTACCCTCATCTACGGCTTTGGTGACCTCTTCAAAGAAGTCTATCAGGTTTAGGAGACATGATCTGCCTTTTACAAACCTGAACTGGGTGGGGTCCAGAGTTTGGGGATTATCAATGTCATTGTTTATAAGTTCCATGATGATACGCTCCATAGCCTCGTCAGGCTAATGGGGCGGTTGTTCCCAGGGTCCGTGGTAGCTCCCCCTTTGTGGAGTGGGATAACCGTTGTTGTGTGCCATTCAGTGCCTGAGGTGAGGCTATGATTGAACATGGTACTTAGGTGGGGTGCCAGTTCGCTCTGTAGTTCATGTAGATCGCAGCCTGGGATGTTGTCAGATCCCATGGATGCTATGTTCTTGGCTTTGGAGAGTGGGTTTTTTACCTGTGCAGCTGTGATTACAGGTACTTTGCATTCTTCCGGTACAGATGTGGGCCCTTTAGGGGATGAGAGAGGGGTAAACTTAGTACTGAACCTATCTGCCAGGATGTTGGCAATATCAGTTGTTTCTGTATATTTAGTGCCATTGTGCTGTAACTCAGAGAAGATCTGAATGTTGCCATTGGGATTCTTGACATAGCTATAGATTGCTTTGTGGTTGTCTTTAGAATCAGTGGCGATTTTGTTTTCGTAACTAGCTTTGGAGGATTTTATGAGGGATCTCAGCTTCTTACTGAGGCTGACCACGGAGTTCCTCCACTCATGGGATTTTACTCTCTTTTGAAACAGTTTCTTTCTTCTGTTGTAGAGTTTGCTTATAGCAGGGGACCACCAGATTAGCTTCCTTTTTTTGGAGGATAGTATCTTGGTTCTGTTAGGGATTGCACGATCCATGCACTCGTATAAGTGCTTATAAAGTGCAATTGTATAGGATTCAGCAGTCGTATCTCTATTGTCCATCAGCATGGGTGTCATGAAGTTTGCCACTTCTGTCTTAAGAAGCGTGAAGTTGGCTTTGTTGAAATTTTTTACGGTGGTTTCCCTAATGGGGAGTGGGGGAGGGATGTGGATGTCTAGGGTGATTTGCTTATGGTCGGATCCGACCAACAAGGAATTGACCTCTGGTGTGGAACACCGGTTGCCCATGTTGGTAATGACCAGGTCTAGGATATTGCTGACCCTGGTGGGGGTGTGGATAAGTTGATCCAAGGCATTGGAATTTATGAATTCCAAAAAACGTTGAGCACAAGAGTTGGTACATGAGTAGTTTTCCCAGTTAATGGTGGGGTAGTTGAAATCGCCCATTATTAGGGTGTTAGGTTGTACCCTAATATTTTCCAGTGTATCAAGAAATGAGGAGTGGGAATCCTGGGGCATATTGGGGAATCTGTAGCAAGCTACAATTTGCATTGCGGTCTTGCCCAGAGTTAGTTGCACTTGGATAATCTTAGATGCATTATGCTGAGCAACTAGCCTGGAGGTGTGGATATCCTTAATGAATATGGATACACCTCCTACCTTTAGTGCTTTGGTCCAGGTTAGGTGGCCAAAAGGTGCGGTATGAATTATAGCCTGGTAATGTAGGGGTGCTCTCTGGTGCCTTGAATCAGGTCTCTGTCACTGCACAGATGTCGATGTTCTCCATTTTAAGGAGTGCCTCGAGTGAGTGCATTTTGAGGTTTAGACTTCTATCATTAAGTAGCATTACCCTCAGATTTTTCTTTCTTGTACCTGTTATGGTGGTGAATTTGTCATTTGAATCTTGCCTAAAAAAGGCACTATAGTGGTGGCAAGAGCCTTAGCCAGTATCTGGAATCTCAAGGGCGACAGGTGCAGGCCATCTCTGGCAAAGCATCGTGGTTTGTTGATCATGTCATCCCAGGCAGACAGATACTGGATCCCCTTAGAATGACACCAGTAGCTTAGCCAATTGTTGAAGTCAATAATTTTGTCCTTGTACTGTGGTATAATTCTGGGTGATGGCAGGATACTACTCAGGGCTAGGGTCATACCTGCCTGGGCTACAAGATCAGAAAGCTCCTCCATGTCTCTTTTCATGTAGTCTAGGGAGGTACATCTCAGGTCATTCACACCAACATGGACAATGACAGAGTCATATTTGTACTTGCTGTGGAGTGACCTGAGTGCATGCGTTATGTGGCGGATCTTCGCATCTGACAGGCAGCTGACAGTAACGTTCTCCTTGTTTAGCCTGGTGAGTGGAACATCAGTGTGCCTGATTATAGAGTCACCTATGACTAGAGTGTTGGGTACGTTGTTATGCCTTATTGGCTGTGGTTGAGTGGCACACTGAGTTAGTGGGTTATGTGTCATTTGGGTTGTGCTGGGGGGGGGCGGTGGAGGTTGCTTGCATTTCTGCTTTGGAGGTCCCTGTTGCTTGGGTAGATTTTTTTTGAGAGCCTCCGTGAATTTAGGTGTGTGTTTTGTGTTTCTATGTGTGTGTTTTGGTGGTGTAGGTTTTGAGGGACTATGTGATGAGTGTGGAGTGGTGCAAGTGTTCACCTTCTCCTCTTGACTGTCTAGTCCAGTCTTGGGTGAAGACAGCTTTGCTTCCAGTTTGGTTATATAAGTGCATCTCTCACAGGTTGTAGTGTTGGGTGGTAGGAGGAGAGGGTTGTCTGTGTACATGAGGCAATAGCTGCATTGCCTCAAGATGCCCAGATTCATCAGGTAGACAGGAGAAAACACCAGGAGCTGACCCTTAGACAGGCCTGGATAGGTGCTTATTTATTAAATACTAAAAACTGTTTACCTCTAGGCAAGTGAGGAAAGTTGAGTGCTGTAGTAATTTGTATCTTATTTAGTGCTTACAATGAGTTCTGAACAAGCTGAGCTCAAAGAAACAGATTTGAGTACTGAGACTAGAAAACTGGCTAGTTCTAAGAAACAAAATTAAGCTAGAAGGCTTCCCTCCAACACAGAAAGTTTTGGGGGCTCACAAGCTTACAAACAGTCCTGGATACAGCAAATTTGTATCTGGACTAGACAACTTATAGGAAAGGGAGGAAACAAGCTTAGAATTTTTTTTTTATTTTTTTTTTTTTGTAAAGTGGAAAGGGGAAAGGAGGAGCAGAAGCTAACTGGGTTGGCCTTCTCAAATGTTCTCCCTGGTATAGGTAGAAAGAGGTAATGACACTAAACTGGAAGGAGTGTCCCAGATCAAATTTACAGTAGGGGTGGGCAACTGCAAAGCCACCAAGTATAAAAACAGGATACCAAGAGAGAGGGAGGGTGGAAAACAAAAATCAGAACAAACAAACCCAACCAGATGCTTAACAATTGTAGAAAATTCTACTTAATATCTCACACACAGTGAGTAAAATAAAAGTGCTACAAATAACTCAGAAATAAGCAAAAAAACAGGATACTTAATGTTATATATCACAGATTAGTTAGCTCAGAGCCCTTCCTCCGACTTCCTCCGATTAGCTCAGTGTGAAATGGCAGAAACAGCCACAAGTTAACTTCTTAAGTACCAAAGTTGAAACCTGAAACTACTTTAAAAAAAGCTTGAAAGAGCCGATGAGGTGCTTACTTCAAGGCATAGTCCAGGCAACTCCAGTCAGCCAATGACCACAAACAATTCACTCTCACTGAAATGGTATACTGGCCTTGGCTAAGCTGTGATGACCTGGGACATGTGCTCAGACACACAGTCTCTACTAACAAACAACTAGGCCCAAAACACAAGCCTGAATATGGACAATGCTACACCACCAACACTACTTAGGTAGAAAAAACTGCAGAATTGTTTAAACAGATAAAGGATCAAGGAGACTCTAGAGAATTATTTTAAATGCAAACAAGTTATATGATACACTCCTAGCAGGAAATCAGAACAAGCAAACCCAACCAGATGCTTAACAATTGTATAAAATTCTACTAAATACCTCACACACAGTGAGTAAAATAAAAGTGCTATAAATAACTCAGAAATAAGCAAAAAACAGGATACTTAATGTTTATATATATATATATATATATATATATATATATATATATATATATATATATATATATATCACAGATTAGTTAGCTCAGAGCCCTTCCTCCGATTAGCTCAAGGGGACCTCATTGTGTTAGTGCTTTCACCAGGATTAAGCTTCATCAGTTGCAACAAAACCCATAACTGGTGGAAATACTTAGAGCTAAATGTGAAAATAACAATAAAAATTAAAATGTTTGCAACTTTATTAGTATGAGTGTCACCTCAATATACATACAAACTGCCATTTAAAAAACATTTAATCCATTGTACCTTTACAGAAAAATGTAATACACCTGCAACTGAATCCTTGAAAGATAAGCACAACTGTAATGTGATGTATTAAGGTTGGGACGAGTTCATGAAGGATGGCTTCTGTGAAAGGGTATCTGATTGGTCCTAATTAGCAAGGATGTAGCACTTAATCCTGCCATATCTCTTGCATTACACAGACCAATCACAGAAGACTTGGACCTTTCACCAGTGGACTCCTCTTACCATGTGTGTCCAACTATTTATATAGGTGAACAATTCTGGATTTGAAAAAAGTCATTTATTCTGACAAAAGTGTTCATCCATCACATAAAGTCCTTAGGAGAAAACAAACAATGCTTGGCTCTTCCTCCAGAACGAAGATTTAGCACATAAGGACTTTAGAGATATCAATCCTACTACTGGTTATCTTACACTATCCTGACTATTTTTTACACTTGTTTGTCCTGAACCTCATGTTGCAGTATCAGGTTGGAAAGACACATCTGCTATCCTGACAGTGGGTTCTTTGGCATGTTCATCTGCTAGGTGCACCATCTTCCTTAAGTGAAGACCAATCTTTATACTGTTTTTCTCACTGGACATTGTACACCTGTGGCTACCTACCTAGCTTACAACTGTTTCCTCTGCTGAGCTATCAGAATTTTTTCCTGGCTCCTGGATCAATCACTTTGGAACTCACATCCTGTTCTAACTGCCTAGAGGGGTTACATGGCTTGTTCTCCTGCTCAGTCTCCATCCTCACATTTTGCTCTCTACCATTAGTCTTCCCCTGTGGCTCACTTCCATTACTTGAATTACTTTGTTGTAGCACTACACTTCTACAAAGGGGCAACAGCTGCATGTACTGCTTTTCCAAGTTGATGCCAGCTTTAAAGGAAATCTTTACTTAATTAGCATACCCACTCTTCTCACATCAACCATCACTTGGAAAATACAAACTGCTCATACTCTTAGCATATCTCCCAAGACAAATCCCCCACAATTTAAATTCTGCGCCTGGCTAGAACCAAATCTTTTTGTCATGCAGCATATTTCACTGGCAACTCCTTAGGCTTTAAATATTTTTAAAATTAAATGTTTCAGTTTCTCCATGGAAGCATTTCAGGTTAACTTATGGGCATGATCAGCTTGTAGGTTAAGGTTTGCAAATTCCTCTAACAGATATATCAGTCAGATTTCAACAAGGATAACTTAATCATCTCACTGTACTCCTTCATGCAGCCCTTTGGAAGCTGACTATTTGTTGATAAGTACCTTATCTTTCTTTGAGGGTACCAGGTTTATTATAGAGTCAACAAATGCTGTTGCCCTTTTTTTGCAACTAACTCCATCATTTAACCATACTTTCCCAGTGCCTAAAAAATTTCACTCAAGTGTTTTATCTCATCTTTCACTTTTTTAAACTCTGGCCTCATGGTCATAATCTCCTCTGTCAACATTTCAAACTTCAGTAATATCCTGCCAATCTTCCCCTTCCATAATCTCAAGGCAGTGTAAGTGCCAGCCTAGGGTGACCACTTTAACATGACTCAGCACTATGCATCCTTTATTTTACCAACTCCACCAGTTTGATCAATAAAAATTTGACATTAAGGATATACATGGAATATAACTATAATACAGTAAATCCATAATGCACAGGTTCATAGGTACTTACTTCGCTATTGATCTGTGAGGTTCTTAAGAAGCCTAGACTTACATTCCCATGGTAGTTTTTACTGGGTACCATTTGACATGTCAGGACCCACTTCAGCAAGTCCCAATATTGAGACTGAATAGCTGAAAAAGCAAACTTGTACATACCAAGTCTAAGATAAGATGGACATTCTTGGAATATTCCCTTTTCTGTGAAGTACATCAATTTCAGAGGGCCGGATTCACGAAACCTCCGTGTAAGAGTTAATATGTCTTACACGGAGGCTGCAGTCTAATGGTATGACATCAGCATGCCATGCATATTCATGAGGGCATGCTGAATCATACCCTATGCTAACACTGTCCGTGTAGGAAAGTAGGGGGCGTGTCCGAATGCCGAGTTCTGCAAAGGGACACGCCTCCAGAAGAGTCAGAGTCCTGAAAGTAAACACCCATGAGCGAGTCCGTGGAAATGTCAAGGAACACAACACCACACATGCCCTCACAGACTATAAACCCAACTGTAATGTAAAATGTAAAAATAGTAGTTTAATTTTTTTTTATATAATTTCCAAAATGTTTGCCCGTAGTTGCGCTCGTTTGTGTGGATATGCCCTCCGCTCAGCCACAGTTAGCAGACATTGAAAAGCATATAAGATCTAAATATGTAAATTAAGCCAAGTAGCAATAGCGTAGTGGTAGAGACGTTGGCCAAAGAGGAGGTAGTCACGGTTCGAGCCCCCACAACATCATTTTCCATTTTTATTTAAATAAGCATGAAACAATCCCCTGATGTGTATATATATATATATATATATATATATATATATATATATATATATATATATATATATATATATATAAAACTATAATTTAAGTAAAATGTAATGAAATGGGCCATGTATTTTTGAAGAAATCCGACATAATAAAATATAAAAAAGGATCATAATTGCCCATAGCTTAGGAAGGCTTTAGCAAGCTGAATATGGGTGCCTGCAGGTGAGCAACGCTTTAACAAGCTTAATATGAGTGCCCATAGGTGAGCAGCGCTTTAATAAGCTTAATATGAGTGCCCGCAGGTGAGCAGCGGTTTAACAGGTTTAATATGAGTGCCCGGAGTTGAGCAGCGCTTTAACATGCTTAAAATGAGTGCCCGTAGTTCAGCAGCACTTCACCCAGCATAATATGAGTGCTCATAGTTAAATAACACGTTACCCAGCGTAAGCCGTTTGTGTGAAGCTGCACAGCGCGCCAACCAGCTTACCGTTGGGCAACATTGGGCAAGCTGTATCAAAGCGCCTTTACACAGACACACTTTCTAGCCTGTCTAGACAGTAGTAAAATAAAAAAAAGCAATGCCCAGGGTCGAACCTGGGATACTGTGCACCATAGTCAAAGTACTGAACTGCTAAGCCATGACAGCTGTACTGAGAAATGCTGTATTAGCATATATATACGAATGAATGGAAATAGAAGCATGACAAAGCAGGTTTTTTTAAGCTGATAAATATCCAAAATGGCCAATCACACATAAGTGTGGGAAAACCAGCATATATAAGCCCCATAGGCGGGAATACACAGCATAACTGATTGTGGTACCCATTTGCAGTCAGGATGGCAGGTGCAGGAGAGGGAAGTCACTTTAGAGCACAAAGGTGGGGAGTTGAGGAGTCAAAACATATGGTTTGGCTACTACTCCATGATCATGAAGCACAACTCACGCAGGGCCAGGTTCACTGGGGTGCGTACAAGGCAGAGGTGTGGAACCGGTTGACACATGATCTCAACAGTGCCACAGGCATTCTGAGGACTGGTGAACAGGTCCGTCACCACCATGCGGGCCTGAAGCGATGGAAGGAGGACCAACTGAACCGTTGGATCCAGGAGGCCTGCCAAATGCCCAATGCCCCATTACTGAGTAAGTATCCATGTAATTAAGTATGTAAAAAATGCTATCCTAGCCTATAGTATGGAGACGTATGTTCCAATATTACTTCCTTTATATTACAGCTGCAGGTGTTCGTTCCACGAATCAGCAAGCCTATGCTGATAGGCTGCTGAGGTTGCACCACCAGGCAGGTTAGTAATTATTTAGCTGGTATTGTCATAGAATATAAGTGAGACAGATTGTAAAAGAGTTCAGTGTTGTAACCCACTAATAAAGGTCAAATAAGCCTAGAAGAAAGATTCTGCTAGTATTGTAAGATTAGATAAGTGATGCAGCCTGGAAAAGAGTGTAATGCAATCCAGTAATAAAGATTAAACAAGTCTCAAACAGAGTTTCCACCTGTATTGCAATATCAGATAACTACTGAAGTCAGAAAATGAGTGGTAATCATTCAACAAAGGATAGAAAAGTGTCAAATACATCCTTGTAAATTCTGCCATATGAAATAAGTGAGTCAGCTGGAAAGGGTTGTTGTAAACCAGTAATAAATGTTAATAAAGCCTAGAATTAAGTACCATTCTGAAATGTAAATATAAAATAATTGAGAGTGTGTGAGAAAGACAGTTTGAAGTTACCAAGAAAGCTGTAATAAATCTGGAATAAAGGTATACTGCAGTCAATACATAATGAAATGAATGAGACAGCCACAACCAAAGAGTGTAATGTGTTAAATAAAATACAGAACATGGACTGTGTCCATCCCACAAATTGGATATGTTGCTGTACCCTTGCATTATGGAAAATAGTATGGTTGTATGAAATGCTGAACATCCACAGTTGTCTAGACCCATATAAATCAAATGAAGCAGGATGCTGTACCTGAACACAGCCAGATATGAACATATATGAATAAAAATGGAATGTATATTAATGTAGCAGTAACATCCCCATCACCAACATTCCTAAGGTTACATACAGGAAACTGTACTAATACATGTAGGGGATGTATATCTGCATCTACTAGGAATGTACAGTATATGTATAGGTAGTTTTAGTTGTTAATGTAAAATTTCTCCACCTTACCCTATTTTCACAAATGATGCCATTCCACACCAAACCAGGTATGTGTATTCACAATTAATTCCCATGGACATTTGTCCTCTTGGTTCATACATATCTGCATGTACGTTGATGCATGTGCCACATTCACATATCCAAACCTGATGGCCTGTTGCCACCAATCAACCCTGCATGCTGTTGGAATGTGCACTGTTGTTCTAAATATGCATGTGTTATGCTTGCTGCTCAATGTTCGGAATTCATGGGTGTTTGGTTAATGGGAATATTGATGCATGCTGTTACAAATAATTTTGAATGGTGTTGTTTGTTACTAACCCAAAATGCCATAAAATACTGCTAAACATAGGACAACAGGGAAGACGGGTTCCAGAGGACCCACCTCTCCCACCTCAGCTGGCGAGTGCACCTGGCATCAGTGCCCAGGCTGGGACCTCCTCCTCCGGTGGCCCTGTGCCACCTTTGGGTGGAAGCGCTGCAGGGGATGGGGCTCGTTCCCCCCTCTGCAAGCATGGCCGTAGGAGAGCCTCCACTCACCCTCCATAGGGTCCGGTCTGTGGTGCGTAGTGAGATCAGGCGTTCTGTGACTGATCCCCTACACCAGCTTGAGGCGAGGGTGGCGCAACTCATGGGTGTGCCTGCCCATCCTATCCAGCCCCCAGCACAGCCCCGGCCTGGGCTGTGAAGGCGCAGTGGTAACTGCATATGGGTGGGGATTTCAGTTCCACTGTTGCCATCTGTGGGCTCATGGGCTTGCGATATCCAAACATCCGTCCCCGTCATTTGTGTTTACCCCCCACATGTGTCATACTCCGCCCCTGTATGCATCTTGTTTGTCTTGTCTGTTAACCTCCCCAACCTACCTCCCCGAATATACCTACTTCCTGTACCTCACATTCCACTCTCACCTGAAAAAAAAATAAAAAAGGGCACTCTGTTCCCACAAAAAATGATGCCCCATACATAGCTGCCCAATTCGCACAGATGTCCACTGGATATGTAAACTGATAATTCTAATTGGCAGTACAACATATTTTGTTGTCCTCACCCCTCTCTCAGGGGTGGAAAGTTTCAAATTTCACACCAAATTTCACACATATGCACAGCTGTTGCTGATAAAGAAATGGGCAGCTATGGGCCTTCCCTACATCCTTCCTGCACATCCCGAGCTTGTTTTCCTACTGTCCTACCCTCTTTGTATTCCCCCTTTTTCACCACTTTCCTATCTCCCCATTTTCTTTTCTTTAAAAGAAATTAGCATGGGTGTTAGCAGGAGTAAGCACTTTTAAGCAGTAGTCAGTGGGTGTGCGCTTATGTGCGCTTAGCTAAGTGAGTGTGCGCATGTGTAAGCATCGCGCAAACCAGCACAAACCCACTTACAACTGCTTAAAAGTGCCTTAGTCACTCTGTATGACAAGGCCTGTAGTCTGCTCATCAGTAAAATAAAATACCCCTGTCAGTCTCGAACCCCAGACCTTGGAAACACTAGTCTGCATGAATTACCACTGAGCCACGGCAGGTATACAAGAACTTGGTGCTGAAAGAAATATATCATGAAATACAAGGAGTGAATGTAAAGGGAATATAGGAAGGCCATTACACAAAGCTTGTTCCCTGAATCCTTACTGGTAATTCTTGTGGAATTGCATTACATTAGTGTGATAAGAGAAACAGCCATGCTAGGAGGTAATAATGTTACAGTAGCACCTTATAAACCCCACACAGTATCAGAACCGGATAAACACTGCCATATTTGAATAGGTATGAGGCCAGACTTCCCAACTGTGACTGATTTACAGGGATGTCCCTGATTTGCAAAAAATGTTACCTGTGCCCCACTGACTCCCTGTGAAATGTACTAACAGTAGGCAGAAAGGTGGGGTATCCCACGTAATGGTGACTGTCAATAAGTTAAAGTAGACACTACTTGCATGTCAGAAATGGTGTAGTAATACATATGCTCAAAATACCCCACAGTCACAACTGCAGAATATCTGAAATATATCATGGGTGTATCCCACTGATATGTACCTTTCCCTGAGGCTGGTCAAATATATACCTGAGAGTATCTGAGGCCTGCAAGTGTCAGAAATACTCAGGCATATCAGCCTGTCTGCT
>NC_056726.1:920891433-920921433 GCF_019279795.1 Protopterus annectens
TCATGGAGGCCGGAGCCACCCAGCATGTTGAAATGGAGTGTGCAGGTAACATGCCATATCTGTAATTGACTGTTCTCTGTACTGGTAGTCTATGCGTGTGTGAGATGTGTACTGTTTGTGTAGCTGTTAACCTGCCCATTCTTCTGCAAGATTGATATTCTGAGCATAATCTGTACACCTGTGAAAGCCACCTGTTATACTACTGTACTTTATCATACTCACAGTATCAAAGGCACAGCTGTGGCCACTGGCAATCACTCTCATATGTTTGCAGGTCCCTCTGGAGTGACGGCAAGGCAGCCAATCCATGCTGGTGAGTGTGTAATAACAATACTATTGCTAATGACATGTGCATGTCATATGGAGGTGTAGTGTGTGGACATGTAACACACCTACACATAATGCATGCTGTGCATGTTTTCTGTGAGACTATGCATATCCCATTATTCTCAGTAGCTGCCTCACTCACATGCAATACACAGAGCATGATGCACATGTGTGGCAACACAGTACTGGACATTGTATAGGCATACTAGACACACATGTACACAACACACACATGTTTGGCATACACATTACACCTTAGCCTGCTACACATGTCCAATTATGACATCTGCTGTATGGCCAGCCTTCAGCATCCCACTTATCTACGCAGCACACATAATATACCTGAGGGGTAGAGGACTATCATGTCTTTGTGCAACAGTCTGGAACAAATAATACATTCATGTTAGGCAATGCTCACTATTGGCCACCTTACACACCCATGTAACAAGTGGCTGTGTAATTGTGGATGTAGTCATGTTACTGCACTTCAGGTACAGCATGGTAGCTGCCTGTCTGGCACAGATTATTATTGTTGACTGACCACAAGAAGCATGTTGATCATGGCTCACGTTACTGCACCACATCCAGTTCCACTGACCACAAAAGTACACATAGCTGTTATTGCGTAGCACCGTCATGTGTTGTGTGTGTGTGTGTGTGTGTGTGTGTGTGTGTGTGTGTGTGTGTGTGTGTGTGTGTGTGTGTGCACAAATCTATGCACCCACAGCTTGTAAGACTTGCATGACATTGTTATGTCCTAGTACACATTGTGTCCTAGGGTGGAGACAATCACTGAACAACTACACACAAGCATCAAGTACACATATACTGTTATTAACAAGGGCTGTCTACACTTGCACTGCATGTTCCTGTGCAACACATAACCTGCATGCTGACATGTGTGCAGTGATGTTTTTCCTTTTGAAACGGTCACCCACCCTAAAACAGTATTGTGTATGTGTTGGATTGCAGGTGTGTCTGTGTTTGTATCTGCTGTACTGAGCAGTGTGCCTGTGTGCATGTGTGCATGTGCGCCTGTGTGCATGTGCGCCTGTGTGCATGTGCACCTGTGTGCATGTGTGCATGTGCACATGTGGGCATGTGTGCCTGTGTGCATGTGTGCATGTGCACCTGTGTGCATGTGTGCCTGTGTGCATGTGCACATGTGTGCATGTGTGCATGTGCGCCTGTGTGCATGTGTGCATGTGCGCCTGTGTGCATGTGCACATGTGTGCATGTGCGCCTGTGTGCATGTGTGCATGTGCACCTGTGTGCATGTGCGCCTGTGTGCATGTGCGCCTGTGTGCATGTGTGTCTGTGTGCTAATATCATGTACACATTTGTAAACTGTGTTTCCTATCTTCCTCTCACAAGTTCTGATGTTGCTCTGGTGGAGTGCAGCAGGGAACCTGAAGCCACTGCTGGGGATAGTGCTAATGATGATACATGTGTAATGGCACAGGGAGGTGTGACAGAGTCTGTCGTTGGTCATCCAATTGACAGTACACAGCAGTCAACCCCATCAATGCGCACAGTCATCCTGTCCTTAGCTGAGGGACAGCATACAGTGGGCATTGACCAGGGTAGTGTGGTATCATTGGCACATGCATCCCCTCACAGCAGCCATGGCCATATTCCTGACATGGTACCACACAGGCAGTTGTCCAGGGGTTCTCATGGGAGCATCCATGGTCATACTGCCCCTGTCAGACATGCCCACAGAGGTCTATCAACCTCAGCTATGTTCCGGGCTGTAATGCAGGCACAGGCACATATGGAACGGTACACCAGACAGGGTCTGAGGGAGCTTATAGCACATCGCACCGCTATGAATGACACTATGCGTGGCGTTGCGTCTGCCATCCGTAACATCAGCGAGGTCATTGATAGACGTTGGGGGGACATATTAGCTCTGTTCCACAACTACATGTCCAGGAGCCAGGACAGTGCAGGACGGCTGAGGTGTCGACGTCTGCCAGCAACATTATCAGCTGCCAGTCATCGCGGATGACAACAAACCCGCAGCTGCTCCCATAGTGCCAGTACCAGCCCCAGCAATGCTGAGTCTGTGTTGTCATTAGACCGTCCTAGAAGACCACGTACAAGTGGCTCTGGACAGTCCCAGCAGGGACATGTGTCCAGTCTACAACACCCTGCTTCTGATGACAGTACCCAGTCTGGCTTAGTACCTGATACTGTCCGTAGCACCCCTGCCAGGCACAGGTACCGTGTCCATGGCCAGAGACAGTGACCTGTATGACCTGGCAGGTACAGTCTGTGGCTGTCCACAAACACCCGTATATGGCAGCCACATGGTGGAACTGTGTGCATGCATACACACACACATAATGCTAACACCTAGGGCTAACACATACACACACACATCGCAGCAACGTTGCCCCATTTTGTACTGTTGTCCCTCACTAACACACACACACACGTCAATTGGATGTGTCAATGGCAGACTCTGGCAAGCCAAGTACACACCCTGTGCATATGATGAAACTGTGCCACCTCCTGCCATCTGTAACATTGATGCTGGAACAGGATAGCATGGTACTGATGCACAGGGTGACTACATAGCACTGTAGTAATATTATCATGTTGTTAACAGTACAGTGTAATGATACTGTCATGGGTATATTCGAGCATGCATGATGCATTAACTATGTTTGCCATTGCAGTTTTGTATACACCAGTGTTAATTTCCAAAGTGTACTGTCTGCACATGTGCCACATGGCTGTTGTGTGTACCTGTGCCTGCATGTGTTGGGGTGTGGACAGTACATGTGTGATGTTTGCATCACCGATTTGCAGGTGTACATTTGTGAACATGGTCAGCATGGAACATGACATGGTTTGACAGTATGCTGTGGGTGTTATGGTTTCCACATGTCAATGGTCTGCATTCTGGTAGTATACACAGCTTACATAGCCTGACTTTCAGTGGGCATTACATGGTGTCTCCTCAACTGATACACAGACGTAGGAACCTGGTGTCAGTGATATCCCTGCAGTACTACACTATACCAGTAGCCATTGTTACTGAGCCCCACACATCCCTGGGAACAATACCCTTTGGCATATAGCAGTCTCATGTACATGCCAACACACTATGGATATGTCCATCCATGACTGCAAATAGATACAGTGGCCTACAATGCATTCTACACATAGGTTCATAGGTTCATAGGTTCATAGGTTTATACTAGGCTATCTGCCCCAAGGCATTTATAAGCCTAGCCCGAATTTTTGTGGCTTACGCTACCCCTTATATGAAAAAATACTGTACCCATTAGTTTGTTGTGCCTCTGTCCAGTAGTGACACAGAGATGATTCCCGGGGTAAACCTACGATCTCCCATCCACAGGTCAAGATTTCTCTTGAACAGAGCCAGCGAGGTGCTCTGCCTCACATGGACCGGGACTCTATTCCACAGCATAGGGAGTCTCTGAGTGATAAATCTATCCCTCCAGTACGTCCTATTTATATCCGTGCTAAGGTTTAAGTTGCTTGCTCTAGTGGTTTTGGTGGATTTGGATTTTTTGAGGTGGAGCATGTCCATTAATTCCGGGTTGGACATGGCCTTGTATGTCAGGCACATGTCACCTCTGAGCAGATGGTATGCGACTGAATAGAGCTGGAGTTTCTTCAATCTGGCAGCATATGACAGATTTTGGAGTCCCTTTATCCTTTTGGTGAGAAACTTTTGTAGTCTCTCCAATTGCTGCAGATGTCGGGCGAGATACATCCCGAATGGGGCATTGTACTCGATCATTGGTCTGATAGGAACAATGACCTCACTAGATTTGGATGTGAATCCCTTCATGATCAGGTGGGCAATGTAGAAGGTCTTTCTAACCACTTTAGCAATGTGAGTGTCAAAAGAAAGGCCACTGTCAACCTGGGTCCCCAGGTCCCTGATAACCTCTTCTGTGCTTAGTGGATTGCCACCTATATGGTAGCTTGGGGTTACCTTGTTTTTCCCGAAGGGTATGACTATACATTTTTTGGTGTTTAACTTCAGGCCATGGCTCTGGCACCAGCTATCTGTTTCCGTGAGTCCCTTCTGAAGGATATCTGTGTCCGATGCACTTTCCACTATGGTGCCCAGTTTGCAGTCGTCTGCAAACTTTGTCAGCCAAAGACCTCCCATGTTGGCCTGTACTTCTGAGAAGTAGATGCCGAACAATAGGGGGCCAAGGACCGAGCCCTGTGGGACACCACTTGTGACTGGCTTGGAGTCTGACATAGCGCCAGCAACTCTAACCCTGTGGGTTCTGTCCTTAAGCCAGTTTGCAACCCATCTTGTGACATATGGGTTTACATTTAAGCTGGTAAGTTTTTCTACAATACCCAAGTGGGGTATTGTGTTGAAAGCCTTTGCAAGGTCAAGGTAGGCTGTATGGACTGCCTTTCCCTCATCAATGGCCTTGGTGACTGTTTTGAAGAAGTCGACCAAGTTCAAAAGGCATGATCTTCCCTTGACAAAGCCAAACTGGGTCGGGTCCAATGTCTGCAAGTCCCCTATATCTTTGTTTATGAGCTCCATTATGATCCTCTCCATAGCTTTGCAGACTAGACTTGTTAAGCTTATGGGCGTAATTACCAGGGTCTGTAGAGGCACCACCTTTGTGGAGTGGGACCACAGTTGCCGTACGCCACTCCTTGGGCATGTATCCTGTGGTAAGGCTGAGATTAAACAGCTGCCTTATGTGGGTTTAATCCCTCATTCAGCTGGTGTGGCACACAGCCGGGGAGGCCATCCGGTCCCATTGATGCTGTGTTTTCAGCTTTAGAGAGCAGCTTTCACCTGCACATTTGAGATGTCTGGGAGGCTACACTCCGCTGGGATAGTTATCTCTCCTTTAGGGGAGAGGGGGTGAAGTTTGCACTGAACCTGTCTGCCAGTATGTTGGCAATGTCTGTGGGTTCAGTGATTTTTGTATCATTTTGGACTAATTCTGAGCATATCTGGGAGTTTCCACCCAGGTTCCTAACATAGCTGAAAAAGGCCTTATGATTGTCCTTTGAATCCATGGCAATTTTTCTCTCAAAATTGGCCTTAGTTGATTTTATGAGGGCTCGTATTTTTTACTAATAATGATCAGGGTGACTTCCCTTTTATGGATTTTGTTCTATCATGTAATAGCTTTCTCCTCTTATTGTAAAGTTTGTTAATGGCTGGGGTCCACCAGACTGGACGTTTGCCCTTTGTGGAAAGAGTCTTGGTTTTATTTGGGATTGCCTGATCCATGCAGTCCTGGAGGTGTTCATAGAAGGCATTTGTAAGGGCTTCCAGCTTGGGTTGTGGTTTCCACTGTCTCAGGGGCCTTGAAGGATACCACACCAGTCTTGAGTAGTGTGAAGTTTGCTTTAGAAGTTCTTCACTGTGGTCTTTTTGTTTGGGGTGGGGCGGGATGTGGATTTCCAGTGAGATTAGTTTATGATCAGATCTCACCAATGAGGAATATACTTCCGGTGTGGAGCATTTTGTCCCCATGTTTGTGATAATGAGATCTAGTATATTTTCTCCTCTCGTGGGAACAGTGACTAGCTGTTCCATGGCATTTGAATTTATGAACTCCAGGAACCGTTGGGTTAGAAAGTTAGGGCTTGAGTAATGTTCCCAGTCTATATTCGGGTAGTTGAAGTCACCCAATATGATGGTGTTTGGAGATACATTTATACCCTCCAGTGTCTTCAGGAAGGCTGTGTGGTGTTCCTGAGTTTGAGAGGGTGGCCTGTAGCATGCTCCAATTTGTAGAGCAGTTTTGCCTATGGTTAGTTGCACCTGGATGGTTTCCGAAGCTTCGTGCGTTGCCACCAACCTGGAGGTGTGGGTATCCTTTATGAATATTGGCACACCTAACCACCACATGGGTATCGTATGGACAGATACGTGTTGTCCAAGCCATGGTATATTGCTGTAACGCTACTGTGGCATTGTCATTGGCATGTAGTTAACATAGGATTCCAACAGTACCATGTAGGTGGTAGCACCCATCATGTGGAACGGGTAATGGTGTGTACATGTGGACAGGTATTACCTTGTCTATCCTGTGATATTCACATTTCCAAAGGTATTCTGCAGTCCCTCTGTGTATCACCTAAGCAAGAGGGTGTCTGTATGCATATCGGCAACAGTTGCCATACACCTACACTGGATGGCCATCACTCACAGACTTTGCTGTGTTTTAGCATGTCTGACATATACTGCAGACATGAACCGTCGCCCACATTAATCTATCAAAGCTTTCATGGGTGTGTATCACATAGTTGGCCTAGGACACAGATCACTGCAATAGCTTGCATTGTCACCAACATACATGTATGGCCTAAGGTCTGGTAAGCTGCGGCACATGGCGGCAAAGGTAACAACTGTATTCATATGGGGCAGGCTTCACACATAGGAACTATTAAAGGTCACAGGTACATATCTGTATGTGGCAAACACATACCTGATGTGTGCATGGCAATTACTGTTATAATAATATGTCATACAATAATGAAAGCAAAACACACAACACATTCACAAACTGTGTGACAAACGCACACATTGCATTTGTGGGATTCAAACCCCTCTAACTAGGTTATGGCACTTGAGAGAGATGCATTAGCACAGCACGCTATTCACATTACTGGATGATTGCTCTTCTCCTGCTGTCTTTCCAAAGTAGAATGTATATCTTTTAGTGTGTTATCCCAGTCTTCAAAATGGCCATTCCTTTCACAAAGAATTGCAGACATACACAGGGTTTGCAGGATTCAAACCCCTACCTAACTATGTTATGATACTTGAGACAGACACATTAGCACAGCACACTACTCACATTACTGGATGATTTCCCTTCTCCTGCTGTATTTATAGGGTGCTGACATCATCAGTGTTTCCAAAGAAGAATGTACATCTTTTGGTGTGTTATACCAGTCTTCACATTACTGGATGATTGCCCTTCTCCTGCTGTATTTATAGGGTGCTGACATCATCAGTCTTTCCAAAGAAGAATGTACATCTTTTAGTGTGTTATCCCAGTCTTCAAAATGCCCATTCCTTTCACAAAGAATTGCAGCGATACACACAGGGTTTGCAGGATTCAAACCCCTAACTAACTATGTTATGATACTTGAGACAGACACATTAGCACAGCACACTACTCACATTACTGGATGATTTCTCTTCTCCTGCTGTATTTATAGGGTGCTGACATCATCAGTGTTTCCAAAGAAGAATGTACATCTTTTACTGTGTTATCCCAGTCTTCAAAATGGCCATTCCTTTCACAAAGAATTACAGACATACACACACCCCTGTGACCCCCACCCACACACACAGAACTTGCAGGATTCAAACCCCTACCTAACTATGTTATGATACTTGAGACAGATGCATTAGCACAGTGCTCTATTCGCATTACTGGATGATTTTCCTTCTCCTGCTGTATTTATAGGGTGCTGACATCATCAGTCTTTCCAAAGAAGAATGTACATCTTTAACTATCCCTCAATATGGGGGATAACAATATCTGTGCATTCACAGAAACCTATTTCAGGGTCACATATGCACACTGGCACTGCCAGGTTATGTTCTATACCATGCTTCATGACCACAGGACTTGTGACACAGAACACAAGTAGGGGGTGTATCCATATACATCACAGATACACACACCTCTGGGTTGGTCCCACTGCACTAAGCATGACAGGCCATACATATACACCTACCATTGTGCAAAACTGCCTTTTAGTTTGTTGTGTAGTTCAGACCACCCACCCATACCCAGTAACCACACTTGACTTTCCTGGGTACATTGTCGGATATGAAGGTCTTCACACACACCATTATAGTGGTTGACTTCAGGTACACAAATATTGACTGGGGATACTACTCAAGCCCTCAACATCACCCTACAGCCACTACAATTTGTGAATCCATGTGCTATGGCACAACCAGTCACCACACCCACTAGGGGGAATACATATTGGACCTGATCATCACCAACATGGGGACTCTATGTTCCACACCAGAGGTAGAACTGTCATTGTTAAGATCAGACCATGATCAACTTTCCCTGGACATCCATATCCCGTCCCCACACCCAGCCAAGGAAATCACTGTAAATAATTTCTCAAAAGCAGACTTTGCATTTGTGAAGACTGGGGTGGAATACTTCAGAGGCCCTGTGCTGGAGGTTAATACAGACCAATCTGCATAATTCTTTACAAACACATTGTATGAGCAACTGCAGGTATGCATTGATCATAATATCCCACATAAAACCATGACTCCTTCAAAACAGGAGACCTGTCTGGTTGACCCCAGCCATATATAAACTGTACAACAGAAGGAGGAAGCTACTACATAACAAAGCAATATCCCACAGACCCAGATAGATCATAACCTCTCCTTTGCTAATCACATTGACAGAGAGTCATTGCTAAGAACTTTGTATAGCCCTCCTTCTCACATGGGTGTTTGCATGTAGATCATGTGAGGTCATTGTGGCCCTCTACTACTCACTCATCAGGACCATGTTTGACTACAATGCCCCTTTTGGGGTGTACCTTACCCAACACCTGCGGCAACTACAGTGAACACAACAGTACCTCCCCATGAGAATCATGGGCTACACACAGATGTCCTATGCAGCTCAGCTAAAGGATCTCCAGCTCTACTCAGTTGCTTAACGCCTACTCAGAGGTAATCTATGCCTGACGTACACAGCCATTTCCAACCCAAAAGTAATGGACATGCTCCACCTCATAACATCCAAGACCCTTACAGCTACACACTCCAGGGACGTAAACCTCAGCACAAACATAAATAGGACATACTGCAGGGACAGATTCATTTCTCACAGGCTCCCCTCACTCTGGAATTGAATCCCAATTAAAGTTAGACATAGCCCCTCACCAACCCTCTTCCAGCAAAATACAGCCGCATGGATGGGAAATTGCAAATTCACCCCTGGGATCTCCACTGTGTCCCTGCTTGACAGAGGCACAGCAAAGTAGCCTTAAAGGGTGCCTTCTGTGACCTACTTTACAGAGGCACAGTAGGCTACTCTACTGGGGAGGCAGATGCCAAATACACTCTGCCTAGGCTTATGAATTCCCTAGGGCAGACAGCCTAGTATTCACCTCATTTGTTGCTGCTACTGTTTGCAGGTCTTTATTGCCGTAGCTTTCACAGTTTCTGTGAACAACTTGTGTATATGTGTAACATGTTTGATCATGACAGGGTTCCAGTATATTAATATATGTGTCTGTCGTCATTTAACTGTGTGCACAGGGTGGATTGCTGGATCGTGGGAGGTTCCTGGCTTAACACATACAACTGCCAGATATGTGTGACTGACTGCTATACTCAGACATGGCCTAAGTGTGTGAGCATGCCCAGTTCAGGCTTTCCATGGTTTGTTGCCTGACATGTGTCTCATTTATCCAAGTGTGTGAGCATGCCCAGTGTGACCTTTCCATATGTTGTGATCTGAAGTCCACTACATTTGTGGTTGTGTGTGAAGATGACCAATATTGACATTAATACTGTGTGTATTGGAAGTCATGTTGTGTTCTTACTGCCAGACTCCTTTGTGTCATAACTCAACAGGGATTATGCTGTGCTTGCAGGGTTTCCATGGGATAGTTTGAAAAGACTTGGCAACATTCTCTAATACTGGCTGAACGCTGCAATACTGTGATGGTGTAGTGGTTCAGTACTTTCACTATGGTGCACAGTATCATGGGTTTGAGTCCCATCACTGCTGTAAATGCTCATACTGAGCAGACCAGACTAGTTAAGGGCCAGTTGGGCAACTATGAGCATGTTGCATTTTGTTCAGCTATGGCCTACTTAAACCAAGCTTGTCCGACATTGCTGTGTATTCACCAACTTGGGTGGACATTGGCAAACATTACTCCACAGTGTCCACAGTTGTACTACTTGGTGTGTGTGATTCTGTTCATAGGTTCATACTAGGCTATCTGCCCTAGGGCATTTATAATCCTAGCCAGAGTGTGTTTGGCTTTCAACACACATTGTAAGTGGAGTTTCCCATTACATTTTTCATGGTTAGTATATTGTTCCTCTGGCTAACAGTGACATAGAAGTGATACCCAGGGTAAACCTACAATCTCCCATCCACTCATCAGGATTCCTCTTGAAGAGAGTCAATGAGGGACTCTGGCTAACCTGGAGTGGGAGTTTACTCAAGAGTGGGGGGAGCCTCTGTGTTATGGATCTGTCACTCCAGCATGTCCTATTTATTTCAGTCCTGAGGTTCAGGTCCCTTGAGCGCGTAGCTTGATGGGATTCTGATTTTCCAAGGTCCATTGATTCCAGGTTGGACATGGCTTTATACATCTGGCACAGATCACCTCTGGGCAGGCAGTATGCCACTGAGTGGAGCTGCAGTTTCTTTAACCGGGCAGTGACTGGCATGTGTTTGAGCCCTTTGATCTCCCTGGTGAGGTACTTTTATGATCTTTCCAGCTGCTGCAGGTGTCTGAAAAGGTACATCCCACAAGGGGCATTGTACGCAATTATGAGCCTGATGAGGGATGAGTTAAGAGGCACAATGGCCTCCACTGATGTAGATGTGATTACCTTCATGATTAGGTGGGCTATATGAAATGTTTCTCTGAACACTTTGGCCACATGGTTGTCGAATGTGAGATTGCTATCGACTTGGGTCCCCAGGTCCCTTATCACTTCTTCCATACTTAATGGGTTACCACATATGTAGTAATTTGTGGGCACTTAGTTTTTGACAAAGGGGAGGACTATACACTGTTTTGTGTTTAGCTTGAGGACATGACTCTGGCACCAGTTGTCTGTTTCTATGAGGCCCTTTTGTAGGATGCTTGTGTCAGCTGGAGGGTCGATTATGGCGCCCAGTTTGCAGTCATCTACAAACTTGTTCACCAACAGTCCTTCTGTGTTGGCCTGTACCTCTGAGAAATATATACCAAACAAGGGAGGTCCCAGGACTGAGCCTTGCGGGATGCCACTTGTAGCTGGTTTGTGGTCTGACATGGCTCCAGCATTTCAGACCATGTGGGTTCTGTCCTTGAGCCAGTTTGCAACCCATCTATTGACATAGGGGTTTCTATTGAAGCTGGTGATCTTATCTATGATGACCAAGTGGGATACTGTATGGAAGGCTTTTGCAAGGTCTAGGTAGGCTGTGTGGACCACCATCCCCTCGTCAACGGCCTTGGTGACTGTTTCAAATGACTCAACCAGGTTTAAGAGGTAGGATCTGCCCTTAACAAAGTCAAAATGGGTAGGATTCAGTGTCTGTGTGTCCCCAATATGTTTATTTCTGAGGTCCATGATGATCCTTTCCATAGCTTTGCAGACCAACCTAGTCAGGCTTCTGGGGCAATTGTTTGCAGTATCCGTTGAGGCACCACCTTTGTGGAGAGTGTCCACTGTTGCTGTACACTGCTCTTTGGGTACATATTGTGTGTTAAGGCTGACATTGAACAGTGGTTTTATGTGTGTGCTCAATTCTTCTTGGGGTTCATGTTGGACACAGCTCAGGACACCGTCTGGTCCCATTGATGCTGTGTGTTTTGCTTTGGAGAGGCTGGCTGTTACCTGAGCATCTGCGATGTCAGGGGGCCAGCACTCTGCTGGGATAGATATTTGCCCTTTTGGTGGGGGGGGGGGAGTTTGCACTGAACCTGTCAGCTTGGATGTTGGCAATGTCTGTGGGTTTGCTGTATTGTTTGTCATTTTGGACTAATTCTGAACATATCTGGGGATTCCCACACAGGTTCCTACAATAAGTAAAGAATGCCTTGTGATTATCCTTGGTGTCCTGTACAATTTTTATCTCACAGATGGCCTTAGACAATTTTATGTGTGGACGTTGTTTTTCAATAATACTGGTCAGAGATGGTTTCCCTTTTTGTGATTTGGATCTATCATATAGTAGCTTCCTCCTTGTATTGCATGGTTTGTTTATGGCTGGGGTCCACCAAACAGGATGCCTGCCTTTGGAGGATTGGGTCTTGGTTTTATTTGGGATTGCATGATCCATGCATTCCTGACGGTGTTCATAGAATGCGTTTATAAAGGGTTATGAGGTCAGGGCCGTATTTTCCACTGACACAGGGCTGTGAAGGATTCCACCTCAGTTTTGAGGTGTGTGACATATGCTTTAGTGAACATTTTTCACTGTGGTTTTCTGGCCATGGGCTGGGGTGGGGATGTGAATATCCAGTGAGATTACTATCTGGTGTGATTGTACCAGTGAGGGATACACTTCTGGTCTTGGGCATAGAGTCCCCATGTTGGTGATGATCAGGTCCAGTATGTTTTCCCCTCTTGTGGGAGTGGTAGCAAGTTGTTCCATAGCATTTTGGTTTATAAATTCTGAGAACCTTTGGCCTAAGGTGTTGGAGCTAGGGTAATGCTCCCAGTGTATGTTTGGGTAGTTGAAGCCACCCAATATAATGGTGTTTGGGGAGATCTTCATATTTTCATGTGTTCTCCAGTCAGCCAAGTGTGGTTCCTGGGTTTAGGAGGGTGGTCTGTAGCAGGCTATGAACTGGAAGGCAGTTTTACCCACTGTTGGTTACACATGGGTAGTCTCTGATGCTTCAGGCTGTGCCACCAACCTGGGGGTGTGGGTATATTTGACAAATATTGATACTCACCCTCCTTTTGTAGTTTGTTCCATGTTTTGCAGCTGTAAAGCATGGTATGAGGTGTACCTGTGAATGCTAGGGTGCTCTTGGGAGCCTTGAACCAGGTTTCTGTTACTGCACAGATATCAACATTCTCCATGCTGAGGAGTGTTTGGAGTGCATGCATCTTGCAGTTTAGACTTCTGGCATGGAGTAGCATTACTTAAACTTTCTTATCCCTTGTGATACCTATGGAGGTGGGTTTGTCTTTTGAGCCTTACCTAGAAAAGGTACTATGGGGGTGACAAGAGCCTTTGGCAATGTCCAATAGGCCACAGGTGATAGGTGAAATCCATCCCTAGCAAAGCATCATGTCTTGTCGAGCATCTCATCCCAGGCTGACAGGCATTGAATCCCCTTTCACTGACACCAATACTTAAGCCAATTGTTGTAATTGATCATCTTGTCTTCATATTGTGGCCTCATGTTTGGTGAGGGTAGGATGCTACTGAAGGTCATCAGGTTTGCATATACGACATGGTGGTAAATGCTGTTTAGCACCACCTTACATTGCTTAACACATGGCAATCATGCCTCAGGTGGTGCTGCAGGGCTGCCTATGTCGGATGCACATACTGCACTCCCTATACATGTTCGGAAACAGGTAGTGTCAAGTTAGGCATCCCTTTTACTATATGTGCGAGTCAGAGAGAGGTATCATTTCCAGGGTTCCTACTGAGCCAGTGTATGTGCTATGCATTGCCTCTTTGCCAAGGCCAAGGCATACTGGGCACACCTCCTTCTGCCTACTGGGGCAGGCTCAGGTTGTTCATCCTCCGAGTCACACTCTGCCTGTGATGGCCTTGGCACTGGTGGGGGGCTGTTTGGCCCAGGCCTATGCTGGTCCTGTTGCAGCTGTTTTCACAGGATCATATTATGTAGCATAGCACATATCATGACAATTTGGGTACATGTAGTTGGTGAGTATTGCAAGGCTCCACCAGATGTGTCCAGGCACCAGAACCGTGACTTGAGCAACCTAAACACATGCTCAATTACATTTCGTGTTTGTGCGTGTGCCTCATTATGGCGTCCTTGTTCAGGTGTGTGTGTGTTTCTGATGGGTGTCATCAGCCACAGCTCCAGTGCATAGCCAGCATCCCCCACTAAGTGACCATGTGGGATGTCCCCATTGGCAAATGTCTGGTACAGCTGCATCAGATGCCAGATATGGGAATCATGGTAGCTTCCAGGGCAGCCAGCACACACATTCATTATTATGCCCTGGGCATCACACACGACCTGGCAGTTGATGGAGAGGAAGCCCTTGCTGTTAATGTAGCCCCTACCCCGCTCACCGGCTGGTGCTTTGATGCGTATATGCGTGCAGTCTATTGCACTCACTACCTCAGGGTATTCTGCTATTTCCTGGAAGAGACGCATATTGCTGGCCAATACCTCACGGGAATTGGGGAAATATACATGATCACCGACATGTGCTGACATGGCATCCAGGAACTGGTGTAGTACCCTGGATGCTGATGCCTGTGATATCCCCATCATATCACCAGTTGGTCTCTGAAAGATACTTGTTGCTAGTATTCTTAGGCCAACACATACCTTGGTTTCCACTGGGATGGGTTCACCTCTGTTGGTTCTGTGTGTGAGGCGTGGTCTGCACAGCTCAACAATTTGCTGCAGGAGGTCTCTGTCCACTCTATAGCGCTCCACTATCTCCAGCTCATGTAACCCCTGGTAGGTGACCCTGGGCCTGTGCACTCTTCTCCGTCTCCTCACTGTGGGTTGTCTGGCAGCATTTGCATTGTCACCACCCACAGCATATTGCATATGTCGTCTTATAACAGCAATGGCAGCCCCTAGCATTTTTTTGTCTGAGTGAAGCTTTTTCAATTTTCACTTCTAGTAGCATACTCCAGTGTTTCAGTGTCTCTTGTGAGAGACAAACTGCACTGTTGTTTGCAGAGTTTTAAGTGCTGGGCTGGGCTAGGCTAGTGTTCTGCCTGTGTAATTGCCTGATTTGGGTTGTTTTCACCTGCTAGTTCTACTAGTATCACCTGGTAGCTTCCTGCTATTTGTTGTGCTTTCTTTTTCCTTTCTGTTTCCTCAGGGGGAGAGACGCGCATACAAGCATAAACATGCTCACAGCAGCTCACACATGTGCATACATGCTTAGACAGACTAAAACTTGCTTATTCGGGCTAAAACGCGTGCACACCAGCGCAAACAAGTTTACAGGTCTTCCAACAGCCTCATACATGCTTACTCCAGCTTAAACGCAGGCACTCACGCTTTCCCGTGCGCACTCTGTCTTACTCAAGTTTACAGGCGCATACCCGCTCAGCAAGAAACTTTGATGTTATCCACAGTATACACTTTCCATTTCTTGGCTTTCCCTGGCCTACCTGTTGACACACCTCTTTCCATGATGTCTAACTGACACCTACCAGATGCCACTGTCCTCCAATGAGCTGCACTACTTTCATACATACCCCCCTTGTGATGTCACCTATCTCATACTCTGTTCCTCCCCCATATCCTACTCCTACACTCCACTGACTGTGCTCATTTGCTATGTAAAAGTGCGATTCACTATCCTAACACTCATTTACATAGGATTGCCTAATAATGCTTGGTTACATGTCTTAGACTGGGCTTCTCCCCTTAGCAACCCCTACTCGGTGGCCATGTTGTCTTCAGCCTGCTATTCCCTTACATTGTAATTTGACAATTTTCATAAATTCTATGTTTGTGGCTTTTATTGCCTTATTTTATGATTTTTATAGCGCACCCTGTTTGCGCGGCGCTGCGCTATGCTTAAACATCGGAAATCGGCGAAAAAAAATATATTTTTATTTTAATTTTGCATCAGGGAAACTTTCCAATGGCCGTATATTTGGCCATTGGCATGCTTCCTTAACCATATGCAACCTTTATTTGGAGCTGACAAGGCTCCAATGTGCGATTTGCAGAACGGCACTCAGTTGTCAACTGAGTACATTTCTGCAGCTAACACGTCTCCTACTCGGACAGATTTCTGCTTCCTGGATCACAAATTTACCTCATTTGCATGCCTTTCGGCTGCAAGTGAGGTAATTTGCATATCACAGCCCTCTCCGTGTAGGTGACGTGTTAGGAGCTCTCTTACATTACCCTACAGGCTGTTCGTGGATCGCTCGTCGGACATGATGGCTGCATGGGGTCTTACTCTACTCGTAGACTCCGTGCAAGCCATCGTGAATCCGGCCCAGAGTAAGTATATATAAGTCTCAGGGGTGGGGGGCTTGCCTCTGAAAAAAGACAAATTTAAAGGTGTAGAGTGATGTTTGATATTTGCTCTAATCCTGCATTTTCAATATTTTTTTCAGTGTGTTGGAAATCAGAGTCATAAGTGCCAAAAATTCAACATGGAGCCATTTTTATTCCTTATATTTTGTGCAGAAATAATCCATAGATGGTTAGAACAAGGATATATTGGGACATTTACTTGTTGCTCCTACACATGAAGGACAAAGGTACTAAACTGAGGTTAATCTGTGATTACCCATCTGTTTGTCCAAAGTACATTTGAACAGAGTTAAGAGAAGTACTTTGCTTTATGTGGATCCATTGAAGTGGAATTATCTGTGACACATACCTAGCCCCTCCAATGTGTTCTATTTATGCTGCAGAAGAGCTTGAGGTCTCCTGAACAGGTGTTTATGCCACTACTGGACTTGCAAATGTGTAACAAGTCTGACATGAAAGGGTCTGTTGAGGCTCTACATACAAGGCAGAGATTATCTCTCAGTAGTCTGTATGATACTGGCAAGACTTACAAGGCTTTAAGATACCCCATATAATTTTTATGACTTAGGCCCTTGAATTTCATACTGAGGAGACATTGTGGTCATTCCAGTTATGACAGGTCTTTGGACAAGTACATACTGAAGGGGGCATTATATTCAATGACCTTCCTAATGAGTGCTGAGTACAGTGGAATGATTACATCTCTGAACCCAGATTCCATACCTTTAGATATAAACTGCGCAATGAAAAATGACTTCCTTATAACAGTGCATACATGGTGATTAAAAGACAGTTCATCACTGACATATGTTCCCAGATCCCTGTCTGTTGGATCAGTTTGAAGGGGTGTGTTGTGAATGTGATAGTTACAAGAGGAGTTATGTCTGCCAAAGGATGCAATTACACAGTTCTTGGCACTGAGTTTTAGTTAATGGTTTTGACCCCAACTATTTGTTTGGAACAGGCCATCTTGAAGGATAATGGTATCCACTGTATAATTTATAATGACACGTAGATTGCAGTGATCTGGAAACCTTATCAGCCACAATCCTTTAATATTAGCTTTGACCCCCAAGACGTAAATACCAAACAAGACTGTCCTAATAATTGAATTTCGGGGTAAAGCACTAGTGACAGGTCTTATGGAGGAGGTAGAGCTGCCAACCCTGATGTTCTGAGGTCTGTTTGTGAGCCAGTTTGCTAACCAATGAGTTACATAGGGATTCACATTTAGCTTAGAGAGTTTATCTATGATACCTGAGTATGGGATGGTGTCAAACACCTTTGCAAGGTCTACGTATGTGATGCATACTGATTTGTCCTCATCCATTTCTACAGCTGGTCAGTTTCTACAGCACCATCCTATATTTAAGCATTTAAAAATCATTTTAATTGCATAGGACTTGTCATTTACCAAACAGCAAATTTGTCACACTTTATGCTTTTTCTACGTGGGACTATATGTTTGCGTCACCTTTATAGCTTCATACTGTTCTTTTCCCTGAAAGCATCACCTTACATATTAAAACACATATCCTGATGTCTCACTACATCCTATTATTTATACAGCACCAAGCTTTTAAAATGCAGCTTTACTTTGAATGAAATGTCTGCCCTTTACTCATGAAGTATGTTTCTGTCTTTGCAAACCAGCTGCATAGAACTTGCCTTATTATAGATGCATTTATCTGCCTACTTGTCTGTCGCTCTATCTACCTGTCTGTGTTTATCTAGTATGCATTACATTTGATAATCAGGTCACCAGGTTGAGAGTGTAAAAAAAAAACATTTTATGAGATACCAGAAGTAAACAGAGAGTTTTTTAATTATTCTAAATTAACAGAAGAAAAGCAAGACAGAAACTGAATGAAATAGATGAGAAGTAATAAAACTTAACTTCTGAAGCAGAAGTGAATAAGTGAGACATATCAGACTCTATAACAGCATCAAAGTGAAGTAAAAAAATCAGCAAATATGGGTGATACTATGTTGTGATTTCAGACAGCACAGAGCAAAGTATTACCAGCAGAAAATGGAAAAAAAAATCTCAGTCACCATTTATTGGCTGGTGCTATGATACCACGCAAATATTGCGCACTGCAATGGACAAATTGTGTTTTGAAGAGCATCAAAAAAGAATTCAGAGAAGTATAAAAAAAATGCTGTCGAGTCTGCAACAGAAACCGTAAAAGCAGAGAGTAAAAGAGCAATATGTGCAAACTTAATTTAAACATACTGAAATGGTATGACAAAAATACTAAACTACTTCAAGGGAATTCATGCATTTCAATTATAGAGACAGGAAGACAAACACACATAATACAACATGAATGGCTCAGATAATACTTAAAAGGTGTTCTTTCTGCAGACAGAATAAATGAAAGCACCAACAAAGAAGAAATTATATGACCAGAAAGTATACGTGAGGTCAGTACTGCATGGAATAGATACAACACAAGATGAATACATTCTCATGTTATTAAACAGGTAGGAATATTGATAGACTTGTTCTGACCAGGCTATTTTCTATCACAGGTTCATAGGTGTATGCTAGGCCAGTGACCACTAGGGCCTATAAAAGAATCAAACCCGGTACTATGTGTCTGTGTGGTAAACTCCTTAGCCATAATGCCAACCCCCAACTCCTGAAGGATCAAAGCCTGTACCTTGTGGTTGTGAGGTAAATGCTTTAACCACTATGCCATTTCCAAAATCTCTTTGCTTATATTTGTATCTAAAGAATAAATAAAAGAATAGTCGTAAGGAGACAATACATCACTAAAATGTGTACATGGTTTGACATTTATGAAAATAAGGATTATGTTCTACTTTATAGCAACACTTGCAAGAAAAGAAGACATAGACACATACAAATGTCAGATAATTAGCCCTTGAGACCCTGTACTCTTCTCTAATGAAATGAGGAGTTATATTGTAATCTGACTTAGGACCAACTTTTGCTACTTGTCCATCTTTCACTCTTAGCTTTGTATAGTCTTGCATGACATTGAAATCTGCCTGTCAGTAATGTGACAGTTCATTCCATAGTTTTATTTATTTATTTTATTCCATTTGTTGACTGAGGAAGTGCAACTAGGTATAGAACCCCTTTTAAGTTGAGGCATGGGAAGAAAAGCTCTATTGGTACAGTGTCATACAGGATACATTGTAACTTTAGCACATATAAATTAAACATTAGCATCATCTTTCATAGTGGTGCTGCGGTAGCATTGTCGCCTCACAGCAAGACACTGTCCCGTTCGATTCTCAGCTAGAGCGTCTTCTGTGTGGAGGCATATGTGAATGGGCGCGCCTTCGTTGAAGGTTGTGCATCAGGGCTGGTAACTTGGCACGTAAAAATCCACTACCAAACATTAGTGGACCGGAGTTCCGCTGTGGGGACCCCTAAGCGGGATAAGCCGAAAGACACAAGTGTCATCTTTCATAGTGCAGTATTTGAAAATTATAAACAGTTGCATATTGAAATGGTTCACATTACACAAAAGCATACTGAATAAAAGAATACATTTTCATTGATACAATCACACTGGCAGAATACTTTCACACTGGTACAATCACAATATCCGGTTAAAATGGAATCCATTATATGCAAGCATTTAAAGTGGAAAAGCTATAAACATGGATATGTATGAACAAACATTCAGATATCTGTATTAAACTTGGATCTTTGTCCTTATTAATATTGGGCATCTTGCACCAACTATCCATTATATGTGATCCAAACTATTGTCTGGGAAGCCTACACTACCAGTAATGCACAAACACAAAAAAATCCTGGACTTTGTCAGTGCAGATGCCCTAGAACAATTAGTCAGAGTACCCACTAGCGGGAACAAGATCTTGGATCATGTCTTTACTAACACAGGGGCATCTTACAGCATCTCTTGCATATCTTTGTCACCTGTTTTACTATAGAGCTGTGTTCTTCAAATTAAAATTAAAACCAGAGACTCCTTCGTCTCAAGGAATGTTTAGAAATTTCTCTAAAATCAGCTACCCATTTATGATAGATAGGCAAGCATCAAACTTCTACCAAAGCCACTTAACTCCTCCGAATAGACAGAGACATACACCACCACACTATACCAGCATGTAAACAGCTGTGTAGATGCAGCTGTACCTTGCAGAAAAAGATGCATAGCAAACCCCAGAAACAAACCCCCATGGTCAAACTGTAATATCAACAAGCTTTACAATAAAATGAAGAACATTTTGAAGAAAAGTAAGAAGAGTAATTCTCAGAATAATACAGCCCTCATCATGAAATAAACATACAACTCAGGAGCTTAATAAAACACACCAAAGCCAAGTTTAAGGCTAAAATAGCCACCCAAGCCAAAGATAATCACAAGGCCATTTTAGTTGTGTTATTAATCTCACAAGCACAATGCAGAAATGGAGTGAGCTGATTGTGAATGATGTTACCTACAGTGAGGCTGAAGATATAGCTAACCTAATGGCTGATAAATTCAGCTCAAATGCTATGACAAAAATAAGAAAGTAAACAAGAAATTGTACAAAATATCAAATGGAAACATGTTTATGCATAAACAAATGGACTATTCCTAATCAAAGCATTCTCTGTATGTGACACTCTTGGTGTTGGATTATAGGGACAGAAAACATTTTGGTAAAGCTGTGCTTCAATTAAAGAAAAGATATGTATGCAGCTCAACAACAGTTTGGCCAAAACTCTTAACCAAGTTATCCATATTCTTCCATAAACAGAGAAAACCTCCATTGTTTGCAAAAAGCATCACAAGTGGTGAACAGCAGTATGTTGGAAGCTCATTTCTGAATACGGCATTTAATGCTGGCTTAAAAAAAAGACCCATGGGGATTCTACATATAACATGATGATGTAGAGAGTAACACGATCTTCATTGTAAAACTTGCTCCCTATAAGAAATAAGCTAACATTAAATAGTTAAATAAAGTGTTTTGTTCATCTTTGCCCATCTTTCAGTTTATCTATAAATATGGTCTGAATACCTTCATTTCCACATCTCCACGCAGTGCC
This sequence comes from Protopterus annectens, assembly GCF_019279795.1. Taxonomy (NCBI): domain Eukaryota; kingdom Metazoa; phylum Chordata; order Ceratodontiformes; family Protopteridae; genus Protopterus; species Protopterus annectens. The sequence continues at coordinate 920,912,744 of NC_056726.1, forward strand.
AGGTGAAAACACCCAAACTCATCGAGAACAAATTTGGCTGCAGATGACACATGGATCTTCAAAGCTAATGCAAAGAAGAAAAATAATCTGTCAGAGGTAAAATTATATGCATTTTAAAATGAAGTGGTACAGACCAAATTAATAAGTCAGTCAAGTTCATTAGCTGTAATCTGTTCTTTATTTATTTGATAATCAAACTTCTTTAAGTAACAGTTTAAGAACACTGCCATTTAACAAGGTATAAATGTAAGTGGCTCACAAGCATGACTTTATTATTTCACAAAGAACAATGACATTTGTGTATGGATAATTGATCAGATACTGTAATGATGAGTGCAACTCATCCATTAAGCTAAATGCCCCTACACAGCTGATCTCAGATCTAAAGACACAAAAGCACAAACTCCACAGAGAATCAGAATAATTCACTGAAGATGGTCTTCTGCAGTGGTAGCCTACTGAATGAGGTATTGCTTGATAGGGAATACACTATGCAAAAAAATTGTCACCAGTCACACTGCCACTAATGCAACTGTGATGGTGACATTTGGATTAGAACAATTAAGTATAGGTGTAGGACACTGCTCCTACAAGGGGATTGAGGTGCTTTGCTCTTCACACAAAATATATGCTTTTGCATGTTTTTTTATTTTGTATTGTTCAGGTGTATAAATGTCTGCATATATGTTTTGGAGTGTTGGATTCAGAAATGGTGGTTGGATGACTCCCCATTTCATACATCATACAATATTCTGCAACGTGAAAATGCTCACATTGCAGTAGTTCTCATGTGTCTTCAGCACTCCATGTATTGACTCAAAGAAATTAACAAAATGACAATAATCATACTCACAAAACCATACACTGTATGCCATACAGAGTACCTCAGATATGATGCTAAACAACTGCAGTCAACCTAAATGAAGGACATTTTTGTGACCCACATGTTTTGTATTTATGACATTCTACTTATGTAAAGTTTTAACAGCTTGCATTATATCTATGTGCAAGTGACAGAATGTAAAGTACAGTGTGTGAAAGTCTCAACTTCTAAATCTAAACAGCTGTTGGCAGTGCACCATTATATTAATATGATGATGTAATTACAGCATCTGGATACTGTAAATATCTTTTTCTGGTGGATTTATTTTAATTTCAAATGTGTGTTTTAGTGCTTTGTTTACTTTTACTCAATGAGCATTCTATGGCAGTATAGACTTTAAACTTTATAGTGTTCTTAAATTGATGTAGTGGTTCATAGTGCAAGAATGTCAAAAAATATTAAACATACCACCAGTTTATGCTTTCCATTGATCATGTCTCCTTTTCTGTAAGTCATATCTTATCTCTTTCACATTACTTGCAGTAATAAACTACTCTCCAGCAATAAGTATAGATATGTATTAACATCAGCTATAAAAACAGGAAGTGTACTTTCTTCCAGAGTATATTTCCTCACAATTAAAAATCAGCAGTGTACAGCAACAGTACTTCATTCCAAGGTAAGGATTATATAGAAAGTTACTTAAGCCTGACATACATTTCATTATTCAGCCTTTAAATGAATGACCAGATGATATAAGTCATACAGATGGTTATCAGTTATGCAGAAACCACATGTAGCTCTACCTTGTAATGATGTGAGATATGGAATACAAATAGGATGGCTAATTTGTGATATATATATATATATATATATCTCCGGTTTGACTATGATCTCATGGGTTTCCTCCCACATTCCAAAAGCATGCAGTAGGTGTGTGTGTGTGTGTGTGTGTGTGTGTGTGTGTGTGTGTGTGTGTGTGTGTGTGTGTGTGTGTGTGTGTGTGTGTATGTATGTATGCATGAGTGAGTGGTCTGGATGAGCTACTGTGGCAGGACTAGCCACCTGGCAGTGGAAACCTTGGCTTGAGATGATTGTCACTGCTGAAGTGATACCCTGACCCCATGTGCAAAATGGGAAAAAGTGGTTGAGGATGACTGTGTATGTATATATATATATATATATATATATATATATATATATATATATATATATTTTTTTTTTTTTTGGAACACACTTGAACCTCCTACCAAAAACTCACATAGTGAGGAAAATAAACTACTGCTATGTTCTGTTCTGTTCTTCAATAAGTAACTTTCCTTTAGAAATACTACTGCAGTTCATTAACACTCAGGACTAACAAAGAAGGTAAATGCAGTACATTCCGCATTTATGTTTGTGTCTTTCGGCTTTTCCCGGTTAGGGGTCGCCTCAGCGGAACTCCGGTTCGCTAATTATTGGCAGTTGATTTTTACATACCGGCTTGCCAGGCCTTACGCACAAACTTCAACAAAGGTACGCCCATTCACACATGTCTCCACACAGAAGACGATCTTGCTGAGAATTGAACCGGACAGTGTCTTACTGTGAGGCGACAACGCTACGCAGCATTATATCTTTTAGAATTTGACACACCAGCTTATCTGCATATGCTGAAGCAACATTTTAACAATTCTGCCTGTGTCACTGATATAGAGGAATGAGGCCCTGACAACAGCAATGGTGGCCTGAGCTCAAATAGTGTCTCAGACAATTACTGGAACAGGCAAGGAGGATAAATTTGCCCATTCCCGGAGTGGTGCACATTTTGGGGCATATTTTCATAGTTGATTTCTTTGGTGAAGATGTGTGAAACAACCACAGTGCTGCCTGAGTGGGGGAGTTATGCTATAGTTACTGCTTGCAGAAGTGAGGTGTGGTGCAGAAATTGTGCCTATTGCACTTCTCACCAACAGCGTATTCAGGATTGGGCAGGGGATGAGAAGTAGGAAGGAAACACTTCTTGGCAGCAGTGTGATGCTGCCCCAGAGTCTCCTCACTGCCCCCAAACATGGGGCAGATTCTGACTGGTGGAGGCTAATCAGGTTCAGTTCAGTTAGTGGGTGAAGAGAGGTCTTGGGAGTAGCTGATGGTTCGCTGTGCAGCCAAAAATGAATAAGAAAATAAAACAAAAACTGATCTTTTCAAAAGTGAATTCATGTCTTTGCTAAGAGGCCAGTCTTTCTGAGTTACATGAATAAACGTTATGCAAGTTCATAAATTAAAATACACTGCAGAAATTGTCACTTTTGCTCCTGCATCTGCTTTGGTCTGCCCAAGCCTTCTTTGTCTATGATTCTGCATCAAGATTCTAAAGTAGCTATGCATAAATGTAGCAAAATGCACTCATAACATACCTGCATAAAATTGAAAACAAATGTTTTTCCTTTACAACAGAGTTGTGTCGGTTAATGAACAGTAGTGTAAAATTCCTCTGACTACATTTTCCTTAGTGCTATTCTACTTCAGCTAGGGACGGCTCCTCTTCCTCTTTCACTGTAGGCTATATCTGGGGAAGTATATCTTCTGTGGGATTTTCTTTACTCAGAAGCTGCTGCAAGTACACCTTCCTTCTGCCTTTGATGTCCTGTGGACTGGTGAGCAGGTCGTTGCTAGCATCCCTTATGACTGGTGTGTGATGACTACCTTCTTTATGTCTTTGCCTTGTAACCTGATAGAGCTTTTTGTACCATTTGCTGAGTCACTTTTAGAAGCTGGTATAGTGCCTCTGATCCTTTGCTCTTTGCTATAGAAAATGCTTTCTCAGCCTCTTTGTTAGCCATCCTGTTCTTTCTTAGCCAGGTCTTTTTTTATCTACCACTTTTTTCCTGAACTACTTTCTTTTGATAATTTTCCTGACTTCTGCATTCCCCACCAGCTTTCCTTACATACCTTATTTCCATACCTGGCTCTGCTGCATATCTTTTCTATAGTCTTTACACACACTGTTTTGAGACACTGCCATTTTGCTTAATCTCTATTTCTTCTTCTTCCTGAGGTGCTAAAACCCTGAGTATATCCTTGAACTCTTGTGTTTTTGCTTTCTTTTCAGTCATCTTCTAGGTCTTCAACTTAGTGTCTGTTGACACTAAGAGCCTTCTCTGACCACGCCAGCCATTTATGTTCTAGGCCAGCTATTTCACTAGGTGTGAGTTTGTCTGGATCCCAAGCCAAGTGGCTTTGCTTCCCTACTCTTCCAACTTGCTTCCTGGATAAAGAGATTGTATAGACGCTGCCTTACTGTTATGTCATCCACTTCCAAGCGGCATCCTGCCAATGACCTATATTCTGTAAAGCAATCCTTACTTCATATTTGGCAGGTTAATTGGTTTTAAGTCTAGCTTTTACTCAACACAGCTATTCTAGACTGGGAAATAGGACATTATACAACCATTAGCTTATTGACCCAAGGCTGCTGGGCTTTATTGTGGGCATGCACTGGCTAAAAGATGCAAATAGACACCTCCAACTGTTGTCATCGGTTCCTGGCATAGGTCAGAACCCAATACAGTGTTTTGCAACATTAGTCAATGAGACCAAATCATCTAAAGCCAATTTTTGAACTTTGAGTGGCTAGCCCTGACATGGCACACAGATCCATATTCTACTAGCTAGATGATACTGCACACCACAGCTGATACCTAAAGAGGTTGGTCTACTCAACAGTTCCCCTCATAGGCACCATTTAGAGTCTGCTGCTGCTACAAGAGCTCTGAGTTTAAAACTGCTGTTTGACTGCATTGATTTTTAGATTTTCTACATTTAAGATTTGGATATTTCCATTATTTTTTTATTTTGTTTTTATTATATTACAGTTTGTTGCATTTTAAAATTTGTTTTACTACAAACATTTTTTTGAGGTCTTAAAAGTTGTTTACTAGGGTCAGTTAAGAAACATTCCTTTTCCATTCATTGACTGAATAGGAATTAGATCTAGCTAATTAGTGGGAGGAGCTAAGAAACAGTTTTCTTATTTAAGGTATCCACCTACATTCCTATCTGGCTAGAAGAGCTCTAAGTTTAAAATTGCTGTATGACTGCATAGAATTTTGTTTTATTTCCACCCACCAACTCAATTCTTATTGTGCTTTTAAACTTGTAGCCTTTTAGCTGCTCAGCCCTACTGTAAATTAGAGATTGCAAGCCCTCCCAGTGCTATTTCTACTGGACACTGATAGCTTAAACTATAAGGCACTCCCATGGAGTCATAGATTCAAAGACTGTTACTAGGCTAATGACCGGGGGGGGTCCTTTCTAAACCTAGCCAAGTTTTCCTGAAAGAATAATGATGTCCTGCATCCAAACAGGACATTGAGGGTTAGGCATTTATAAGCTACCTCCATCCATAAGGGACATGGGTGCCAGGCCTGGTGTAAATTACATATTCCATCTACTTATCTAGGTTGTGCTTAAACTGGGTGATAGACAAACTCAGCTTCATATAAATGGGACTCCTGTTCCATAGGAGGGGCAATTTCTGTGACACATATCTGTCTCTCCAACTGTTCTGTTTAGTCTGGTACTCTTTGACTTATGAATATGCAGGAGATTCATAAGTGTGGGTTTCTGGATGTCTTGTAAGCCAGGGATAAATCGCCCCATTAGAGACATAAAGCTTAGTTAGCTTCTGTTTCATATTAGTGTGCACTTCAATACATAGAGTGTTAATCTAAATTGTGTTTTGTACTGTTCTACATTTTTCCTTGTTTTAACCAAAAGTCAACTGTTCATATTTTTAACTAGGGCTGGGACTTTAGTCCTGCTGTATTCCTCACAGTAGTGGGAGAGGTGCGAGTCTGGGGGTCTAAGTCTTGTAGTATAACGCACAATAATGAGAGAATTGTGAATCGCTACTGGATCTGAGCCTTATTTACTACATTTCTACTGCACATTTCTGCTTGCATTATACTTGGTCTAGGGACCTTAGTCTTGTCTTGTAGTATCACTCACAATAGTGAGAAAATTGTGACTTGCTTCAGGATCTCAGCCTCATTTATTACATTTCTACTGCATTTTTCTGTTTGCATTTTACTTTGTCTGGGAACCTTAGTCTTACAGTATCACTCACAATAGTGAGACAGTTGTGCATTGCTGCAGGATCAGAGCCTTATATATACACTTATACTACATTCTTACTGTTTACTGATTGGATTAATCTCTAACATGTCTCCCATAACCTGTGCTGAGCTGTGCAGCAGTGGTCTGCAATAGCCTGTACAGAAGAGCTGTTGGACATGCTACACTTAAAGAAATCCCAATCCCTCAGAGCCACACGCTCCAGGGATATAAATCTTGTAATCACAATAAACAAAACATGATGGAGGGATAGGTTCCTGACCCAGAGACTCCCCAGACTCTGGAATAGATTGCCCATACATGTCAAGCAGAGTGCCTCTTTGGCCCTCTTCAAAAGGAACCTTAACAATTGGATGGGAGAAAGGAAATTCACCCCGGGGATCACATCAGATGCCCTGCTAGACAGGGGTCCAGGGAAGTAAATAGTGTGGGAAGAAATAGCCAGGGAATTGTCATGGCTAGGCTTGTATAGGCCTTAGGGCTGATAGCCTAGTACCAACCTATGAACCTATGAACCTAGAGTTGTCATTTTCCATATAGAACTTCCTCTGCTATTTTCTCAAGTATCTAGCTGAGTGTAGAGCAACTAGTTTTCCCACTGAGAAGCATTACACCAACAGTGTTGTTTTAGATCAATCCTTAAACTCTCCTCCCAGCCCAACAACTCCAAATGCCTGATTGCACCACCCATCATCGATCACAAAAAACAGGATCTACAGCCATTGCATGTGCACTTCCCTACTGTCTCTATAGCCAGCCTGGTGGAAATCACAATTCTGAGGCAATATAGCAATTGTCTCATGTTTATTGACAACCACCTTATTCCTAAGCAGACGAACACAGTACGTAAAATATGTAATTACACTATGTCTTTGCAGGCAAAGCTTTCACATACAGACACTGATATCTTCAAACAAGTTAGCAGTTACACACACACTATGCCTACTATGTATCACTCAGATAAACTTACATATGCTAAGACATTTAAATGCAATCCACCCAAACCTGAAAGGACTCCTTCTGCTATTCCCAGTAACCTCTCAAACACTCTACAAATACAACACTCTCCAGGACACATTCAATCTCATTTCACAATGTCTCAACCTATAAGCCCTTAAGGCAAACTGCCACACGACCCAATATATTGGTCACTGGAGACACTGTTGTGAGACACGCTGATGCCCCCCTCACCAGGCTGAGCAAGGAGACAGCCACTTTTAGTTGCCTATTAGGGCCAAGGATCTGCCAGATCTAATATGCACTCAGGACACTGAACTACAAGTATTAGTATTACTTAGTCATAGTCCATGTGGGCGTTGATGACTGAGATATACCTCTTTGGACTATATGAAAGACATGATAGAACTTTCACATTATATGTCCCAGACAGGTACGAGCTTAGCATTGAGCAGCATTCTACTTTCTCCAAGAATGATACTACAATGTAAACAGAAAATGACTGACTTTAACAAATGGCTTAGTCTCAGGAGGTTCAATGTTTGTCAGCTTGGGAGGACATGATTGATAAGCCACGCTGCTTTGCCAGGGATGATCTGCACCTGTCTCCACTAGGCTTTCCGATATTGTCTAAAGCATTATCTACGCATATAAAACATGTTTTAGGCAATGCCAATCTGATAAACATTCCAACATAATTAGGTCTACTCAAGATAAACTAACGGTGTTACTACTTAATGCTAGGAGTCTCAACAAGAAGCTCCACTCCCTGGAAAGTGTTGACATCTATACAGTTACTGAGACATGGTCAGTACAAAGGAATAATGCCTTCCACACATGTAGACCAGTTACCGTATAAGAAGGGGCAAGAGGTGGAGGTATATCAATCTACATAAAAAGTAAGCACACCTCAGGATTGCTGAAACAAAATGACATGTTTGAGCTACTCCATGTCCAACTAACCATAGGTAAAGTACAACACCATATCCTTGCTAGCTACACGTCTCTGTCTATGACCCAGGACAGCCATACCACATAACTGAGTTTACTATAGTCACAGTTCAGCCCAACACCATATTTATGGGTGATTTCAACTACCCCACCATAAACTGGGATACATACACAACCACTAACATGCAGGCTCAAAGAAGCCTGGATTTTGTTAATGAAAACAACCTGGAACAGCTAGCCTGCACATCTACTAGGGATGCAAATATCCTGGATTTGGTACTCACAAATATGAGGGAATATTGCACTCCCCTTGTGTAATGCCCTCACTGGTCAGATCAGATCACTACGTGGTCACTGTTGAAATAAATATAAAGACTGAACTCACCAAACTCCAAAACCTTTAAGAACTTTAAGAACATTCCATGGTTAACTATCTCATACTAAGCAATGGCATAGCTAAATTCCAAGCCCCACCAAACTCAGAGAACATGGTGGCCTCTGCAGATGTGTTTATAGAAACCCAGTACAAGCATGTGAATAGCTGCACAGAAAAAGCAGTACCAAACCAAAATAAACTTAGGACAAACCCCAAAAATAAGCCCCCTTGGTGGACATCCAGTATAGATAGGTTATACAACAAAAGAAAGAAAATCCCATCCAAAACCTGGAAGGACTATACCCAAAAGACAAAATACTCCCTCATCAGTCTCAGCAAGCAGCTTCAGACTAATCAAGTCCGCCAAAGCCAACTTTGAGGCAAAAATAGCCTCCCAAGCTAAGGATAACCATAAGGCATTTTTCAGTTATGTATGCACTCAAAGAAAACACCCAAAAGTGTGCTGAA
>NC_056726.1:920926433-920961433 GCF_019279795.1 Protopterus annectens
AGCACCTCAAATTTGATAGCCACATACAACAAAACATAAAGAAAACCCACCAAAAGCTAGGTATGCTCTATAAGAACAACTGCTTTCTCTCCAACTCCGCTAGACATTCCTTAGCAACTACCTATCTTCTACCATCTCTACTATATGGAGCCCCTCTCCTTACTAACCTGTCTTCTTCCATCTCCACTAAACTCGAAATCTGCTATAATAAAATCTCTAAATTTGCTACCAAATCTAAAACCTCTTCTCACCATTGTCTTTCCCTACAAACTCTGAACTGGCTAGAACTCCTAACTACCTAGACTACCTCCAACTAACCACTGCTCACAAATTAATATTCTACCCTGAAAAATGCCCAGCCCTAGCAAACATCCTTCCGCCATACACCCCAAACAGATCTCTTAGATCTGAACACCAAAATTTAATCACCATCCACAAACCCAATCGCCCTGCTGTCAGCTCCTTCCCTCCTACTCTCTTGGCAGGAAATGGAACTCTCCCTTCTTCTCTTAGAACAACATCTAACACTGAAGCCTTCAAAATCCAACTTTTCTCTTACTTACCCTCTAAACATAAGTGCACCTGCTTACATCCTACATAAATCTACATAAATTCCCCTTGAACCCTCTACATCCTTTCTCTTTACTCTACCCTAATACTATCTTCTTTTCTTCTCTTTTTCTCTCGATCACTGCTTGATCAAACTATATTCTACTCTCAGTTTATGTACTTTCTCTCTCTCTACTCCTCATATGTAAATATTGTAAATAGCATGTAACCTTACACCTTCTTTTCATACAGTCAAACCTGCTACTTAAGGAAACTACTAAATCTATTGTATCTACCTTCCTGAATGATGTTTTTTGAAGTATACTGTGTGTATTTGCTTTTTTACTAACTGTATTCAATGTAATGTTATTCCAAATGTATATATTTTATTACTATCTTTTACACTATGTAACTTAGATTGTATTTGCTTTGCTTTTGGAGCTTTTCTCCCCGGGCCTCCACTGAAAATGGGTACGTTCTGGCCCAGTGGACTTCCCCGGTAATCAAACTGGAAATAAATAAATAAATAAATAAATAAATAAATAAATAAATAAATAAATATCAACTGTGAAGTGTTTTCATCAAAATTTTCCTGTCAAACAAGCTGGAGGTTACTTTACCTGTGTGGAGATGAACAACTTAAAATCTTCTCACTCTGAAAATAGACTAAGAAAAGGAAATCCAAATGATATCTGCCACTCTACATGAACTATCTCTTAAAATGGGCAGGTTCACAGATAACCTAAAAAACCTGAAGGAAAATTGCCAAAAACAGACTGATGTTCTTAAAGAAATGTTGCAGCAACAACAAACTAAAATATTGGACATGGGAACCTCACTTAATGACATAGGTGTTATACTCACAGAAGAGGAAACTCAGTGTGAATTTCTTCTACAACAAAATATCTGGTTAATAAATAAAATAGATGATCTGGAGAATAGGGAAAGGAGAACAAACATAAGAATATTTGGTCTTCCAGAAAAAGCTGAAGGTAAGGACATCATTTTGTTTTTAAATTCATGGTTACCTGATATATTAGATCTAAAAGAAGGCTTATCAAATGGGATAGAGACAGCACACAGAGCCATAGGGAAACCTATCCCTTCCTCTCCTAATGCACCTCCAAGATCCATAGTTGTGAATTTTTTATCTTACTTGGATAAAGAACTTATATTTAAATCTGTCTGGTGGAAAAGTCCCTTGACTTACAAACAAAACCAAATAAGATTTGATAATGACTATTTTTCAAGAGTCTTAGAAATTAGAAAGAAATCCTGGCCACTTGTGAGACTACTTAAACAAATCAAAATTAAAGCACAACTTGTCTATCCCACTAAAATCAGAATCTTTTACCCAAATGACATGAGAACCTTCAACAATGTCGGGGAAGCAACTTCTTTTATCAAAAATAATAACATAATCTCAGTTCCAGAGGACATGGACTGGTCTTCATCCTCTACATTAAAAAGATCTCCTGAAAAAAAATTGGACTGATGTGAGAAAAAAAGAAACTAAAAACTGAGCTCAAAATTACAGGAGTCACAAATTCTCTCAAAGTATCAACCAAGGTATGAATACATACCTATATATATATATATATATATATATATATATATATATATATATATATATATAAACAATATAATTTAATTTTCTAATTTGGAATTCATAAATCTCCAGGAAGTAATAATATGGAGCTCTATAACTTACATCTTTCTGTAATTTTGACTTTAGGTATGATAGTTAATCTGATTGAACAGTTTTGTTTCATCACATTAGGATGTCTTTCACTCAATGTTTGTTAGAGGGTTACTCAAAATATTTGCTTACTTGTTTTCATTGGATTTTTTACTTTATACACATATTTTTTTCATTGGCCTCAACTTAGGTATAAGTTATATTTCCTAACAAGAAGGATCATTCTGTCTTTAATGTATAGATCTTGCAAGAAAGTTACACAAGATTTGAGCTATAAGAGAATTTTGAACTTGTATCAAATACAAATACTCCACAAAACATATTTTTTTATGATGGACCTAACTGTTCTTTCTTTAAACATCAATGGTTTAAATAATCCAAGGAAAATATCTAATTTACTAAGATATCTAAAATTAAGTAGTATTCTTACAGGAAACCCATTTTAAAGTAAATGATAACTTTGCTTGGAATCATAATGTATATTTAATTTTATCTAAATCCTCTTATAACAAAAAAACTAGAGGACTGTTAATACTTTAGAGGAAAAATATCACTAATCCTCAAGTTATTTATAACTATGAAGACAAAGATGGACTCATGGCAAGTGTAATAATTAGATTTAACAATAGAATCTGGATACTTGTAAACGTATATTTGTTTCCGGGCATTGGTGTAGGGACAGTCAAAAAACATATAGACTATATTAACAAAGTATCTAAGGGCAACTTATTAATAGGAGGAGACTTTAATTGTATTCTGGATCATTCAGAAACCACTAATAAAAGACTTCTTCAACTATGCAAAAAAAAGGCCACACAACACAGGAAAAGTTCATAAACCAAAACAGTCATATGCTGTATAGGAAAAGCTCTTAAGAAATGGACTGATAATTTAGATGTAATCTATACATTTAGACTTAAAGAGGATAATTCTCTATTATTTTCTCATAGCGATCATAGATTTAATATTCAAACTAGAATTGACAAAATCTTTATATCTCAAGACTTAAATATGAAAATAGTAAATTTTTCAATAATTTCTTGCCCATTTTCAGACCATAATTCTCTGATTCTTAAATTTCAAATACATTTTGAGAGGTTATCTTTTACAAAAATAATTCCAGTTTATATCACAAAATTAAAACAATTCAAGCCTTGGGTAGATTCAGAAATACAATATTTCTTAGATACTAACTATACTGAAGATATAAATATAACTATCCTATGGGATTTTCTAAAGGCATTTTTATACGGCAAAATTATAACATGGCTTAATAACAAAACAAAAGAATGTGAGTCTGAATTGGTTAATATCCAAAAACAAATTATGGAAATATTAATAATTCAAAAGATTCAGATATTAAAAAAGAAATTGGGAATTAAATAAAAAATATAATGACATCTTAACTCATAAAACTAATATGGCATTAGAAAAATTAAAACTTAATTCATTTTGTTTCACACCAAAACATATGCATAATCTTGCAATGAGAATTAAAAGAAAAAACTCTGAAAATAACATTACAAACATTATTCATAAATGAAAAAAAGAGTTTCAGACATAAGTGATATTCTTGACACATTTAAATATCACTATGCAGAACATTATAGGTGCGACAATCCACTTCATAATATTTCAGATTTTGGTTCAAATTTAAACAAAATAAAAACAAATTCCAGAAAATTTAAAAAATAGATATCTAAAAACAAAATTCTCTCAAAAAATAACTGAAAAAATCAAAGAAAGCAAGAATAATAAAGCACCAGGAATCGATGGAATTATTATTGAAATGCATAAATTATTCCCAAGCTCAGCAGTATCAATTTTACATAAAACTCTAAATGAAATACACTTTCAAAATATAATTCCAGCTTCATGGATATATTCTCATTTACTTCTATTATAAAAGAAAATACAGACCCTAAACAATGTAGCTCATATAGACCAATTTCATTACTCAATAATGATTATAAAATGTTCATGTCTATTTTAGTTAATAGAATTAAAAAGTCTCTGGTTAACATCATTAGTGAAGATCAAACAGGATTTGTACATAATAGACATACTCATGACAACATCCAATCAATTTTAACTACCATAGACATTTTAAGCAGAGATAATCAAGAAGCCCTTATACTTGCTCTAGAAATTGAAAAAAACATTTGATTCACTAAAATGGGAATATATTTTTAAAGTTCTAGAAATTTTTGAATCTCCCCCTCAATTTATCAGTTTATTAAAATATTTATAAAAATAACCTTGCCTGTGTGAAATTGGGTCCATTTACCTCAGAAGCCATTGAAATTACTAAAAGTACAAAATAAGGTTGTCCCATGTCTCCTATTTTATTTACATTAGCAATATAACTTTTTTCTTTAATAGTACATCATGATAAAAAAATCAAAGGTATTGACATCTATAATCAATATAAGTTTAAAATTATGATTTCTGCTGATGATATACTCTTTACTGTAACTATTTCAGATGATTTTGTACAAGAATTAAACTTACAAATTGAAAACTTTTATCATATCTCTGGGTTATGGGGTTAGTAAATTTAAGTCACATTTTATTCTACTAAACAAGAAAAATGATACACATTTAAATATAAATCAAATAATTGGGAAACAGGTTTCCTCTATAAACTATTTAGGGATTGTCCTATGTGAAATGAAGAACTTAACCTTAACTACAAATTAGAAACATACTGTGACTACAATAAAAGCCCATATCGAAAACTTGAATAAATTAGTCTTAACATTTGAGGATAGACTGAAATTAATTAAGATGGTTCTACTTCCTAAAATAAATTACATTGCACAAGCTATTCCTATGATTCACATCAAAAACACTCTAAAAGAAATAAATAAAATTCTTATAAATTTTCTCTGGTTCCCAAAAAGAAACAGAATAGCTTTCTCTAAACATATAAGACCCTGGGAATTAGGAGGGATTAACTTCCCTGATTTCGAGTCCTACATGGAAGCTTCCATTTTCAAAACAGTCATAAACTAGATAGATTCAAATGTTTCTTCTGTATGGAAGACTTTGCATACTATCATCTTTCTGAATGAAAATAAATTAGCTAAAATCGATCACTAAATGAACAACATAACAAACGTTGGCATGTTATATGTATTAATCTGCACTATAATACACCTAAACCTACTAATCTAAATTATACAAATTCCATCTACAGCACAATTAGAAGCTTTATCAGTAACAATTCTGATATAAAATTATGGTTGGAATTACTATTGCCCTTTAGATCCACAAAGATTTCTTTAATAAAATTTAATAAAATTATTATAAATTCCCTCAATACATGGGAAACAAAAAAAATTATATGTTGGCATCACTGTATAAAGAATTTGAGGGTCCTAGATATGCAACAGCTGAAAAATGCATATGATTTATTAAACTCAGACTGATTAGTCCTTAACAACTTTCAATCCTATGCACAAGATCTATGCAAAATAATTAGTAATTCCTCCTTTAATTCTATGCCTAAATTTATATTTATTTTACATGAAATATACAATGGGTTTAATTGGACAAATTTAATATCAAAATTATATAAAATACTAATTAATTATAAAGTTAATCCCAAACAAAATTTTGGGAATTTTATTACTAAAGAACATTCAATTAATTTAACAAATGGAAATAAATCTGACCTCCTAAATTCTGTCAATTTACAAGTTTGGAAGATTTTCACATGGAAATTTCTGCATAGAGCTTTCTACATTCCCAGCAAGATTGCTAAATTTAACTATTCCAAGAATGTTACGTGCTCACTAAAATGTGCAGCTGACTGGTCACATATTTTCTATGATTGTATTTACATAAAGAAATACTGGGAAGAGATTGGAAATTTTCTTCAAGACATTTTTACAGACTCATTTATCTTATCAAAGTCAATAATTATTTTAAATGTTAATGATAGTACTGTAAAGAATAATAAAGATCTTTATCTTTGGACTACACTAGCAGTAGCTAGGAAATGCATCACAAGAAAAAGGAAGTTATGTACTTACCATAACATTCCATGTGAGTTGTTCATCTCGCCTTCATTCTTTACCGATCGGTTCAGAGCAGATCCCTCGGCTCCGATACGGCAATTGCAAAGCTCAAGGTCTTCAAATAGCTCGAGGCCAAATCCCTATCCCATGATGCACCTGGAATTACCTCAGATTTTGTTTGGTGCATATAATGATACCATATGTAATTCTTTCACTCCAAAGAAAGGTATAGAAGGATTGAGTAACCAGGACGGATCCAGCATCTCGGTCATCTAACAGCCCAGGAGGGGGTAGAAGGGAGGGACATAAGAATGAAGGTGAGATGAACAACTCACATGGAACGTTATGGTAAGTACATAACTTCTTTATGTGAAGTTGTTCAATCTCACCATTCATTCTTTACTGATGGGTAGCGTCCCAATCACCATCAACCACGGGTGCTCATGGGAGCATATTTCTCAGGACCATGGATCCAAAGGAGGCCCTGTCACTGGAGGCCTTGTCAACTTTGTAATGAGTGATAAAGGTATGAGGTTTTGACCAAGTGGCTGCTGCACAAATGTTATCAATGGGAAGTCTGGCAGAAATAACAGATGTGACACTCATTAGACCCACTATAGAGTACAATGCCCCTTTTGGAATGTACCTCACAAGACATCTGCAGCAGCTGGAAAGGCCACAGAAATATCTCACAAAGAGAATTACTGGCCTCAAACAAATGCCCTACACTGACCGTCTCAAAAAACTCCAGCTTTACTCTGTAGCATATCGCCTACTCCAAGGTGATCTCTGCCTAACATATAAAGCTATGTCAAACCCAGAGCTGTTGGACATGCTACACCTAAAGAAATCCCAATCCCGCTGAGCTACACGCTCTAGGGACCTAGACCTTGTCACCACAATAAACAGGACCTGCTGGAGGGATAGATTCCTGTCCCAGAGACTTCCCATACTCTGGAACAGGCTACCCATCTATGTCAAGCAAAGTTCTTCATTAGCACTCTTCAAGAAATATCTTGATGAGTTGATGGAAAATAGCAAATACACCCCGAGGATCACTTCTGTGTCTCTGCTCGACAGTGGCACAGGAAAATAACTTTCTTGGGTAGGCTTACGTAGGCCCTTGGGCCAATAGCCTAGTACCTACCTATGAACCTATGAACCTATGTAGAAACTGCTCTGGTTGAGTGAGCTTTAATCTTATGTTGCAAAGGCATACTGGCAGCTGAATAGGCAAAGGTGATACAATCAGATAACCATTTAGACAGAGTTGTTTTAGCCACTGGTCTACCCTTCCTGGAGTCCGAAAATGAAACAAAAAGCTGGTCTGATTTTCTGAAATCTTTTGTTCTATCCAAATGAAATCTGAGCTGTCTGTGAACATCAAGTTTGTGCAGCATATACTCTAAATTGTTTGAATGGTTGGGGAAGAATACTGACAAATCAATAATTTAGTTGAGATTGGTTTCAGTGCAAACTTTGGGCAAAAATGAGGGGTTTGTTCTAAGTGAGACTCTGCCTGCAAGGAATATCAAATAGGGAGGCTTGATGGATAAAGCCTGAAGCTCTGACACTCTGTGGGCAGACGTAATAGCTACCAGAAAGATGGTCTTTCATGACAAGAATTTGAGGTCACAAGAGGAAGCTGGTTCAGATGGTGGAAGAATTATCTGGGAAAGCATAAAATTTAGGCTCCATGGAGAATAGGGAGATTTCACAGGTGTTCTAATATGAAAAGTTCCTTTGAGAAAAGCTTTGGATAACTTGTGAGACATAATATTCAACCCTTCAAATCCAAGATGAAAATTAGAAATAGCAGCCAATTGAACACGAACTGTTGCTGCTGCAGCTCCTTTGTTAAAAATCATAGTCAAGAACTCTAAAATGGAGGCCACAGGGGCTTGGTAAGGATAAATATTATTTTTAGAGGCCCATATAGAAAACTTTTTTCAATTGCTATGATATAGCTTCCTAGTAGAAGATTTATGAGAAGATAAAAGGATATGTTTTGTCTCATTGGAGAGGTTATGGAACCTGGCTATGATGGGAATTGGAGCAACAAAGCTGTCAGCTTCAGGGACTGCAGAGAGGGATGAAGATCCCCCAACAAGTGTGTCAGAAGGTCTGGAACTGGGTCCAGAATCCAAGGGTCCTCCAAAAGATGAAATCGAAGGAAGGGGAACCAAATCTGATGAGGCCAATGAGGGGCTATTAGAATGATGGTCTCTCCCAGGGTTTTTGCTTTCTGTAGAACCTTGGGAATCAACGGGATTGGTGGAAATGCATAGAGGAGACCAGGAGGCCAATCGTGTATGAGTGCATCCCTTGGGGCTTCTCCCGGAGGGGGAATCAGGGCAAAGTAGCTTCTGCATTTCGTGTTCATGTGACTGGCAAAAAGGTCACAGCAAGGCTGGCTCCACCTGCGGAATATCCTGTCAGCTATTTCTTTCTTGAGGGATCACTTGTGGGGCAACAAGACTGCCCTGCTCAGCTTGTCTGCTATCACGTTGGATTTCCCTGGGATGTGCATTGCCAGCAGAAAGTGCTGGGTGGAAACAGCCCACTGCCAAACTCTGAGAGCCTCGCGACAAAGGGGGTGAGACCTGGTTCCTACTTGTTTGTTCAAATACCAGACCACTGACATGTTGTCTGTCTTAATCGTAATCGTACCCAGAGGAAGATAGTACTGAAAGTACTGCAACACCAAAAGTACTGCTCTCATCTCCAGGACATTGATATGCAGATGTGTCTCTTGATTGGTCCATGTGCCTTGGGCAGTCTTTCCCTGAAAATGCCCCCCCACCCTATCAGGGAAGCGTCCATGGTCACTGTGGCCATTGGAGGGGGTAGCACAAAAGGGCATCCTATCATGACATGAAGTGAGGTCAACCACCACTGGAGGTCCTTTTTGCAAGAATTTGTGATCATTATAGTGAGAGTCATGGGGAGCTCTTGGTAAGACCATTGCGTGAGCAGCACCTATTGTAGTATCCGCATGTGCATACGAGCTAGTGGAGTAGCCAGAATTGATGCTACCATCATGCATAATAATTTCAGAACTTCTGATGCTGGTGCACTGTCTTTTGATTTCAGAATGCTGACATGCTGATGAAGAAGAAAGACTCTTTCTATATGGAAGCCTTAGTGTGGTGGTGGTGGTGTCCAACTCTGCCCTGATAAAAATGATATGCTGCGATGGCGACAAGGCAAATTTTTCTGAGTTGATTGTAATGCCCAGTTGATTGCAGAGTGACAGAGTGGACTCCCCTGGCTTGAATGAGTTGATGCCTGGTGGTGGCGGAAAGGAGCCAATCATCTTGGTATGGAAACACCTGGAATCCTAGATACCTCAGGTGAGCCGTGACCACTGCCATGCATTTAGTGAACACTCTGGGGGGCTGTAGTGAGACCAAAGGGCAGAGCTTTAAACTGGTAATGATTGGCTCCCAGCCAGAAGCACAGATTATCCCTGGATGGCCTGGCCATTTTTATGTAGTAGTATGCATCCTTGAGATCTATTGAGCACATCCAATTGTCTTTTCCTAGGAAGGGGAGTATAGACTGAAGTTTGACCATCTCTTCTCTTTCTTTACGTATTTGTTCAGTCTGCTCAGGTCCAATATGGGTCTCCACTCCCCGTCTTCTTTGGAACCAAAAAGAATCTTGAGTAAGTTCCAGATCCTGTCTGGTCTGCTGGAACTGGTTGGATGACTCTTTTTGATAGCAACATTTGGACCACTATTGTTGCCTGTTCCCTGTAACTGGGTGGAATGTCTGGGATTTTTCCTATGAGTGGAGGGGGTGTGATAAATGGGATGAAGTATCCTCTGGAAATGATACTTTGTACCCAGCTGTCTTTTGTTATTTTGAGCCAGGCATCTGGATACAAAGATAAGCAACCCCTGACTGCCTTCAGAGCAGGACAGTCGGGCCACCTTTCAGGAGCGCTGATAGGGCTTCCCAGAGAAGTGATTTCTGTCACCCTGATGTTGCAGATTCCCTCTGCCCCAAGGGTGGTGTCTTCCATTATTGCCCCCTCCTCTGCCTCTGGAGGGGGGTTCACAATGTGTGTCCTGAAAGGCTCCTTTGACCTTTAAGGTAGGGTCGGGTAGGGGTGGAAAAATGGACGCCAACGGCAGACAGAGTCTTTTCGTCCTGTTCACACCTGGTTATGGTTTCCTTCACTTTAGGCCTGAAAAAGGATGAGCCATCAAAGGGAGTGTTCACGATGGATGACTTGAAGGGCTCCATGAAAGAACAGAAGTGCATCCAGGAGTGTCTCCTAAAAGCAACTACTGCACCTGCTGCCCTACTCATTCCATCAGCTGCATAAGAGATGAGGCACACAGATGAATTGACTACAGAATTGAGGGTAGCAAGCTGGGTGGCAACTTTGTTGGAAGCTCCTGCAGCTACTGTACCCTGAAGAGTATCTCCTAGCTCCTTAAGAAGATCACTTTGTAACCTGGTAAAATGGGTTAAATAGTTGAGCAAATGAAGAGCAAAGGTCGCTGAACTAAATATGTGCTTCCCATATCTATCCATAATCCTGGAGTTTCTGTTAGGAGGATGGATAGACAAGGAAATCTCAGACATTTGCTTTTTGGTGGCTGCTGCCACCACCATGGCATCAACTGGAACACCTTTTGTTAGAAAAGATTTGTCAAGGGGGCAGAGCTGAATTTATTAGGCCTCCTAGGAACAGGCTCCATAGTATCCTGAGACTCCCACGCCCTTCGTGAGACCAGCTGCATCAGCTCATCGAAGGGTGGAGACACCCAAGAGGTGGAGGGCTGAGACCCGAAAGCCTTCAGGAGAACTGACTCATCCTCAGTAGGGCTGTTGGACTGCCAGTCACCCCTCTGCCTAAGAATTTCAAGTATCTCAGCGAATGAGATATCCTCAGCAGGGGACCATGGGGACCCTTCTGATTCATCTAAGACAGTATCTGATGTTAGAGACTCCTGTGGGTTTTCTCTTACACAATCTCTTCCTGGGAACCTCATCAGTGGGAACTTCTGGTGAGGTCTCGGAAGAGCAGGGGCCACCCAGTGGGGCTTCCTGAGGCTCTAGGTCTCTATGCTTGGTCAGGATGTGCGAGGCAGAAGCAGACACAGGCACTTTAGGAGAGGAGGAAGGCAGACCTGAGGTTGAGGATGTCTCAGGAGACATGACTCTCCTCATGGCATCGAAAGCACCTCTGCTCAGATGCAAGGGAACCGATAGATCCAAAGAAACCATCAACATTGCCAGCACCAGGACAGTGGGCTCCGAGCCCGAGCTAGGAGCCGAGCTCATCCGAGCTGAAGCCCTGAGAGGCAGAGTCGGAACCGACAAGTTGGTTCGACTATCCTCCCCAGACCTAAACAGAGAGTGTCAGCTCCTAGAGTCCTCGATCGGCACCGAAGATGTCAGAGTGCATGGAGCCAAAGACACTGGAGCAGGCGTTGGCTCTGAGGGTTCCACTAACATCAGGTCTGACTCCTCCAGCTCTGAAGGACCAGCATCGCTCAGAGGAGGAACAGTTTGAGCTGGTGTAATGGTCTTCGGCTCCGAAGCCATTTGGGTCGAAGCCGAGAACATTTTTGCCAAGGCCGGTGCCAGTAACAGCTAATGCACCACACAATCCACATCCAGATCTGTCAGGCTGATAGAGGACTGAGAGGAGCACACCGAAGGTGGTACTGACTGAAGTAATGGACTCTTAGGAGCTTCGGACACCGGTTTCAATACTGGGGACTGGCTCCCAAAGGAAAAGACTGTCGGTTCCGATGGCAGTAGAGCCGAAGTCGAGGATTTTTTAGATTTGTTAGAGTCTAAAGTCTTAGAAGACTTTGAGGACTTGCTGGATCCATCTTGGTCACTCAAAGCTTCTTAAAACGAAAGCTTCGACAACCCTCTGTTGATAAGTTTTCTCTTCCTTTCCTGAAGAACCCTTGAGGAAAAGGAATGACAAATAGCCCAGCTGTCTTACAAGTGCAGAGCTCCTAGACAGTATACATAATTCAAGTGGCTGTCTGTGACAGACATCTTTTCGCCACACTTTGGGCACTTTTTGAAGCCAGACTTAGGGTGCTTCTCTTGGTCAGCCATAGTAATCTCAGGAAAATTACTGTCACCACAAAAATACCACAACAGTAATTATTCACACAAGCCTTAAATAAAAGCAGGCTAAATCACACACATACACACACACACACACACACACACACACACACACACACACACACACACACACACACACACAGTAATACTCGTATAAATGAGAAAGCACACAATAAGAAATTCCAAGCAGACTATGCAATAAAAGAAGATAGCTGCTGAGAGACAACAAGTTACCTTATCTAGAATTGTCTAAGGAATAATATGTGACAAGGATACTGTAAACTGCAACTTCAACAGTAATAAACAATTAAGCCTTATCTAAAAAATTCTTAAGGCTAAACAGACCACACAGCAAATGACTATAACTATCTAAGTAATAAGCAGAATTTGTGAAAAAAAGGTCACTGAGTAAACACACTGTAATATTTAGAAAAGACTGTTAAACTAGGCCTAAAACAAGAGGCCAACTATAATTTTTAAAGCACACTAGATGGGAAGGGATATAAAGAAGGTAAACACACCAAAATGCTATAAGAGCTTTATAAACTATTCGAAACTACCTTAAAACTATCTAACTAGCAAAAATGGTTTAAGTAAATAATGAAAAAACAGTTTTACTGGCCCGAGCTAATGCAGAACCTCCAATCTACTGCAGCGGCAAACTAGATATGGTAATTCTAGGTGCATCATCGGATAGGGACTTGGCCTTGAGCTATTTGAAGACCTAGAGCTTTGCAATTGGCCATATCGGAGCCGAGGGATCGGCTCTGAACCCATCAGTAAAGAATGAATGGCGAGATTGAACACATATGGAAATCCTCCTTTGAACCGTCATTTAATGACTTTCTAATCCTGTTGAAAGATACTGCACTGATAGAAACAAAAGTAAAGGAACTGAGAATATCTCCTAAAAAATGGACTAATAACCCTTGGGAGAAAATCCTCTCCTTGATAGAGACATTTAAAGCTGATACAGTCTTACCTGACTGAGATGTGACTAAGCAAGATATACTATGACTATGTGTAACTTAATCCATTCTATAGATTGTTTTTGTTGATGGTCAATTGCAAATACTGTACATAGTTTGTTATAGATTTATTTACTCAAGAAATGCAATTGTTAATGTTGTTATATTCATTCAGAAAAATAAAATCATTTGAGGGGGGAAAAAGGAGACAGACAGAAGAGTTGTTTATTGATTTAACCAATCTGGTTACCTTTGTTTTCACTTACATGCCAGTTATACTTGTTTTTGATTTAATCTGTAGAGTCTGTTGTCAACAATATCTAATGCAAACCACATTTTTCATTAAACTAACTTATTACTATCCCCCCACTTTCTTTGTGGTAAAATATATGTGGGTAGCCAAAGAAATGAGAGACGGCATATCTCTGTCATAGTTTATTCTTTTAGTATTTTTGTGGAAGTTTGACATCTCTTATTAAAAATTTAGTTTTACAAACATAAGTAATTCCAGTGAGAAAAACCTTAATGGTGCCACTTTGGGAGTCCCAAGTATTTCTTAACTTTTAAATAAAAGGCTTACAAGTTCAGCCATACTACTACAGAAGCTGAATTCAGGGAACCCATAGACAGGGTATTCCTGTAAAAAAGACAGTTTGTTTTATTCTCAGATGAGAAACACTTTTCCCCTAAATATAGGGATTCTTTGGATCTGGTTTTGTACATGCAAAGGGCACTATTTATATATATCCCTCATTTCAGAACACCAGTATACCAATCTTGAATGCCAGGGGAGGGTGAAGAAACCTAAAAAGAGTAGAAGATTGGCCAGGGGCTAACCTATAATTAGCATATGTAACTGGATTGGCTGATACAGGTTGTGACTGTATGGAGGGGAGAAGGAAAAAGACCAATTATGTGGGGGTAGAGGAGAGGAAAATAACTGATTAATGAGTGTTGAATGCTCAGTGGTAGTGGGGAGGGGAGAGTTTATGGGAAAATGGATATTTGATGAGACAAAGATGGCAAATAGTTCCTAGGGAAATTATCTGAGGATTGCTCACATTTATGGAGCTTCCTCTCATGGAATTCAATGTAACCATTCAGGATTAATGCAAAAGCATAAGAATGAAAATACAAATACAAAATATGTAAACACATTAACAAAAAGGCAGCTTACTCGAACGGAGTTCCAACATTTGCACTATTCCACTAACATTACCAAATCCCAGATATTAAATGTAGTGCCCTGATGAATTCAAACAAGTGAATCTAACAATACACAAACTGGTAAAAGCTCAAAAACACAAAAAAAAAACCCTCAAAACTTGCTGCAGGACACAGTCAACAGTCACGAGCTGTAAAAACCAAGTTTTTATTAAGCGCTTTTCGTCTCCCTAGATAGCAAGACTTCTTCAGATAACCATCAATAGACTCTTGCCTTTTTATGTTCAACCCTCTCCAATCATTTAACATCTTTAATTAAATCAAATTAACCATTTCACTTCCACATAAAATTCTTCCTTATGAAATCACATTCTAAGATGCTATTGATTGTTTACATTTTCAAAAATTAATAAAATTAGTAAAATTAATTGATTTCATGCAAAACTCTATCTCAACAAACTTTTTAACTTTAATATACACAGTACTGAGGCTACTTCGTTCAAACCTAGGAAGTTGCAAGCATTTGTTCGTAGCTGCCATAAAAGTTCCAATCTTTCTAGATTCAATGTTTCTGGGTCCCCTCTGTAATTATTTATAGTTTGGTCTATACCTCTAAAGTTAAATTTATGAGTTGGATTTTCTATGATACCTTGCTACAGCATTCTCCTGTTTACCTCTATTTATGCTGTAGATGTGTTCATAAACACGTTCTTTTAGTTTTCTGCCCATTTCCCCTATATCAATGGCTGGACATTGTTGACACTAGACTAGGTATACTATTGATCTTGACTGACAGTTTAATCTATGTTTGATATTCTTTGTCCTTCACTATAAATTTCCTACCCGTTGTCATGTGTTGACAATAGTTACACATCTCACATTTATACATCCCTTGTCTACTAACAAATATCTCTCCATTTCTTTCCAACAATTCCACTATATTAGAACTGTATGTTGTCTGTATATCAAGCTGCTGGTACAGAAGTGTGTGTAAAGTACTGAGTTTAAGGATGTATCCACAGTGTACCATACTGGAAGAGAACAGAAATGTATATAAACTATTGTACCTGTGTAAATTAGAAACTAGAACATAGGGAGTTATAACTAGCACAACTTCAGGAAAATAGTTGAAAAAAAAGGTTATGTACTCACCATAATGTTCCATGTTTGTTGTCCATATTCTTGCCTTCATTCTTGATGGTTGTGGTTCGGAACCGAGCATTGGTTCTGACTCGGCCACATACTAAAGTTCAAGAGCTTTCACTGGCTCAAGGCTACACCCTATCCCAAGATGCCTAGCGAAAGTTACCAGATCTTGTTTGTAAGAAACCAATCACTAGACTATCCATCCCACTATGGTAAATACAACCAAACCCTCTGCCTGTAACTCACTCCAAGTTAAGGACTTTAGTGGACAAGAGAAGGCTGGTTTGAATGGAGGGAGAATTAAAGAAGCTAGTACAAAATTTATATCCCAAGGAGGTGGTGGTTCTCTTATGGGAGGTCTTAAAAGGAATGTACCCCCCAGAAATGCTTTGCATAATCTGTGAGACATAATATTGGATCCCATGTCACCTACATAGTAGTTAGATATGGCAGCTAGTTGTACTTGTATCATGGCTGCAGCCAGACCTTGATTAAAGGTTTCTGTTAAGAATTCAAGAATTGCTGATACAGGGGCTGTAAAGGAGTCTATATGTTTTTTGTCAGCCCAACAAGAAAATCTCCTCCATTTGCCTCGCATAAAGTTTCCTAGTTGTATGATGAAACCAGAATGTGTCACTCTGCTGGGGATAATTCTGGAAGCCTGGCTAAGATGGGAAGTGGAGCAACCACGCTGGCAGCTTGAGGGTCTGAATAGAGGGGGTGGAGCATTCCTGACTGATGAGTTAGAAGATCCAGCACTGGGTCCAGGATCCAAGACTCCTCCTGAAGACGGGGTCATAGGAAGGGGAACCATATCTGTCAAAGCCAGTATGGAGCAATAAGATTTAGCCTGCATCTCATCAATTTGGCTTTCTGAAGAACTTTGGGTATTAATGGAAATCAGGGAAATGCATAAAGAAGTCCCGGGGGCCAATTGTGAACAAGTGCATCCCTTGGTGACTCCCCCAGAGGGGGGATTAGGGCAAAGAAGCTGCTGCATTTTGAGATCATAGACGTGTCGAAGAGGTCGCACCAAGGCTGGACCCACTTGCAAAAAATTTGGTTCACAATTTCCTGTTTCAGGGACCACTTCTAAGGCATAAGAGTTGCCCTGCTTAATTTGTTCACTATCACGTTGGATTTCCCTGGGATGTGCATTGCAATCAGAAAACATTGAGCAGATATTGCCCATTGCCATACTCTTAGAGCCTCTCAGCACAGGGTGTAAGATCTGGTTCTGCCTTGTTTGATGATGTACCACACCACGGACATATTTTCTGTTTGTATTGCAATCGTACCTGATGGAAGAGAGATCTGGAATGCCTACAATGCCAGAAGAACCACTGTCATCTCTAGGGCATTGATGTGCAAGTGGTATTCATGTTCTTGCCAAGTTCCTTGGACAGTCTGTCCCAGATAATGCCCCCCAACCCTATCTGGGAAGCATCCATGGTCACTCTAGCTCCAGGTTGGGGAAGGTCTGCCTATTGTTACCTGCATGGACTAAAGCCACTATCGTAGGTCCCTCTTGCAAGTGTCCATAATTAGAATCTTGTGTGACATGGGTAACTCCTGCATAGACCACTCATCAAAGAGTAGCCACTGTAACACTCTCATGTGTAGATGAGCTAGTGGGACTAATGTTACTGCAGCTGCCATTGAACCCAGAACATTGAGGACAAGCTTTACCTGTACTTTCTTCTTCATGAGCAAGATTGATACCTGATGGCACAACATTAGTTTTGCTACCATGTCTTTTGTGTTTACGTCTGCCCCTATAAAGGTAAAATGCTGTGAAGGCAACAAGGCAGAGTTTTCGAAGTTTATAGTGATAGCTAGCTCTGAAAAAAGACGAATGGTAGGGTCCCTTGCTTTGGTTAGTAAATGCTCAGTGGTGGCAGTTAGGAGCCAGTCGTCCAACTACAGAAATACTCGGAATCCTATACGCTTCAGGTGAGCTGTGACTACTGCCATGCATTTGGTAAACACTCTGGGGGCCGTAGTGAGACCAAAGGGCAGAGCACTGAACTGGTAATGACTGGCTCCCAGCTGGAAGCGTAGATATCTCCTGGATCGTCTGTCCATCTTTATGTGGCAGTACACATCCTGAAGATCTATTGAGCACATCCAACTGTCTTTTCCAGAAAAGGGAGTATAGACTGCAGTGTCACCATCTGAAACTTTGTCTTCTTTATGGACTTGTTTAGTCTGCTGAGATCCAAAATGGGCCTCCAGTCCCCTGTCGTTTTTGGAACTAAAAAGAACCTTGATTAAGTTCCGGATCAGATTTGGTCTGTGGCGATTCTTGGATGGAATTTTTTCTTAGCAACCTTTGAATTTCTAGGGTTGCTTGATCCCTTTGACCAGGTGGTATGTCTGGGATAGACCTTGGTGGAAGGGATAGAAAGGAGAAAGGAATGTTGTATCCCCTGGATATGATTGACCATACCCATTTGTCTTGAGTGATGTCCAGCCAGGCTTTTGGGTACAGTAATAATCTCCCCCACCTGCCTCCAGAGGTGGACAGGTGGGCCTCCTTTCAGGAGCACTGGAAGAGCCTACCAGAGAACGTATCTCTGTGACCCTGATTCTACAGACCCCCTCTGCTGTGAGGGTGGCATCTTCCATTGTTATTTCTCCATGTGCCCCTGGGGGAAAAAAATCACCACGTGCATCCAGCAAAGCTCTTTGGGACTTCTGGAACCACATTTTCCCACCCTTCTGACCCTTGGGATAAAGTCTGGTAGGGACGGAGAAGCATACTCCCAATGCAGACAGAGTTTTGCCTTCTTGTTCCCACCTGGTAAGAGTCTCTTTCACTTTTGCCAGAACAAAGATGAGCTGTCAAAAGGGCCATTAATAAAGGAAGACTTGAAGGGTTCATCAAACTCACAAAGATGCATCCAGGAATGTCTCCTCAGAGCTATTCGTGTGCCTGCTGCCCTGCTTACTCCATTGACTGCATATGAAATGAGGTGCAAAGAGGGGGTTATTACAGAATTTAAGGTAGCAAGCTTAGAGTTTACCTTGTCAGGTACCCCTGCAGCTGTAGTACCCTGGAAGGCATCTCCTAGCTCCTTGAGGATATTCCTCTGAAGTCTAGTAAAGTGGGATAAATAATTCAGTGACCTAAGGGTAAAGGCCACTGAAGAAAACATACACTTCCTGTATCTGTCCATTGTACAAGAATCCTTATTCAGTGGACGGACAGATTAAGAAGTTTTAGCTAATTCCTTCTTTGTGGCTGCTGCCACCACCATAGCATCTACTGGGACACCTTTAGTTAGAAATTGTTTATCCTGTAGGGCTGTAATAAATTTGTTGGGCCTTCTCGGAACTGGTTCCACAGATTCTGGAGAGCCCCACGCCTTTCGACTGACTACACCAAGGAGCTGGTCAAAAGGCGGAGACACCCAAGAGGTGGAGGGTCAAGATCCGAATGTCTCCAGGTATACAGATTCATCTTCAGAAGGGGAGAAGGTCTTCCAGCCAACTCTCTGCTTCAGGATCTCTAAGATGTCTGAAAAGGAGACATCCTCAGAGGGTGACCGTGGGGCCCTTCTGAATCCTCTAAGTTCGTATCTGACGTGACCGACTCTGGGGAGTCCAGGTGTTTCCTCTTACAAGTTCTCTTCTGAGGGACCTCCTCAGAGGGATACTCTGGGGAGGTTTCAGAAGAGAGTGGCTCACCCATTGAGGCATCCTGGGGCACTGGATCTCTATGCTTCGGCTGGAGGGATGGTGTGGAGGTAGACACTGGCCCTTTAGGGGGAAAAGTGACTGGAGCCAAGGGTGGAGCATTCTGGTGGGACAACACACTCCTCATCAACTTGAAGGCATCACGGTCTCGGCCTGAGAGAGCTTCCAGCTCCGAGGAACCCAGAGACCTCCCCCGCACTAAAGATGATGGCTCCGAGGCTGATGTGGGTGCCAAACTCACCTGCACTGAAGCCCCGAGTGGAATCGGTGGATCAGACAAGGGTCCGATTTGACTCTCCCCCTGAAACTGACAAGGGAGTGTTGGCTTCCAGATCCCTCGATAGAAGGGAACTTCGATGAGATTGGAGCGGAAGTCAGAACTGAGACACCAGGAGAGCTTTTTGGATCCGACGGTTCCATCACAACGACCTCCAGGCACTCTGGCTCCAAACTCATTAGAGTCAATGGAGGAATGGAAGACAAGGCGGGTTCGGTAGTCAGCTCCACATCTTTCTGGGCTGGGCTCGAGAGAATTTTTGCTAGGGCCGGTGTCCGGAGCAACCTCTTAACCACCCACTCCACATCATTGTCCGATAAGCTCCTGGAAGATTGAGAAGAATGGGTGGATGATCTATGGCTACCAGCCACTGACTGCAGATGGGGTGACTGTGGCACTGAACGGGCTGGCTCCAAGGATGGTGACCGGCTCCTTTTTTTGGCTCTGAGTCAGTTCCGACAACACAGGTGGAACCGACGGAGACTTAGACTTCTCGGACCCAACATACTTCGGATCCGAAGCTACTTATTTTTCTGGTCTCTTCATCGGCTCAGAAACCAGAACTGAAGAAGTTGATTTGTTAGAGGACTTATCCGAAGATTTTGAGGCCTGATTCCCTTCAATGACCATCTCAAAAATTCCCTTTAGCAAGCCCCTGAGTATCAGTTTGTTTTTCCACTCCTGCAGGACCCTAGAACTAAATCTGTGGCATATGGAACAGGAATCCTGCAGGTGAATGGCTCCTAAACAATAAACACAACTAGTGTGCCCATCTATCAATGACATTTTTTGTGTGCATGAGTCACACTTTTTGAATCCAGACTGTTTTGTCTCTTTTGTAGAATCTTTAGACATGAAGAAGATTAGACACAACTATAGTCAACAATGCTAAGAAAAACATAACTATAATATACAGCCCTTATGCAATACAGTAAGCACCAACAAACATACAAGAGAGGAGACAATTTTTTTTTTTTTAATTTCATAGGGAAAGAAAAAAGGGGCTATAGGAGAGGTCTCTAAGTTAAACTATGATTTCTTCTGACCCAAGGAGACGCCTCTAACTAAAACAGTGAAACCTTCATGTTTAGGGAGTAAAAAGGCACGGGGAGGGAGCCCTCTAATTAAAATGAGCTAAAATAAAAATGGGCAAAAAGGAATCCTCTAACTCAAATGGATTCTTTTAAGGAGAAAACTAAATTTAGATGGGATAGTAAAGAAAGGCCTGAGAAAGAATGATGGCCCACACAGTAACAGAAAAAAAAAACAGTGAAAGAACCAACAGCACACTCAAAACACTCAAAAAGGAAGCTTCTTGAAATAACTTAAAAATATCAAAGGTTTGACATGAAATATCACTAAAGAAGTATAAAATGAAACAGACTTAGCCTGAGCCAGTGAAAAGCAATCCCGAAGCAGCAAGCGGCAAATGAGATCTGGGTAACTGTTGCTAGGCATCTGGGGATAGGGTGTAACCTCGAGCCAATGAAAGCTCTCGAGCTTTAGTATATGACGAGTCAGAACCAATGCTTGGTTCTGAACCCAAACCATCAAGAATGAAGGCAAGATAGGATAACAAAAAAGAGATGTTCTCTTTCAGTTTCAGTGCAACAGGAGGCATAATGTCTAGAATTAGGGAACCTTCTGCATTGTATTGTAAGTTTTTTATTGTTTTATGTCTCCTAGCAGCTGCAAACATCTGAAGGCTATGTGTTTTCACAGGGAGATGCTAAATGCTAGTAGTTTCTAACAATGGATGTTTAACATAGGAAATAAAGTCAGGTGACAAAAAGCCAGCTATCCCAGCAGCAATATTGAGATATCAATTTAACAACTCTCTTAGAGAGAGACACAGAGCATTTTGTATTTGTCTTTGACCTGACAACATCCACTCACCATCTCTGTGCTTGCCTTGCTGTAAGTAAGCTAACTAGGGTACAATAATTTATCTAAGATTCAGTTAGGAACGTAGTAAAAAAGAAGTTATGTACTTACCATTATGTTCCATGTGAGTTGTTCATTTCACCTTCATTCTTACAGCTGGGTTCGGAGCTGATCCTCGGCTCAGAGTTGGCCTACTACAAAGCTCGAGGTCTTCAGGCTGCTTGAGGCCAAGTCCCTATCCCATGATGCACCTAGAGTTACCTCAGATCTTGTTTGCTGTGTATAATAATACCATGTGTCATTCTATCACTCTTTAAGAGAATGCCATAGAAGGACTAAACAACTAGGAAGAATCTAGTATCTCGGTCCTCAAAAAACCCTGGAGGGGGTAGGAGGGTAATAAGTACGAATGAAGGCACGATGAACAATTCACATGGAACATTATGGTAAGTACATAACTTCTTTATGTGAAGTTGTTCTATCTTGCCATTCATTCTTACAGATGGGTAGCATCCCAAGCACCATCTTTCTCGGGTGGCTCACGGGAGTATGTTTTTCAGGACAGTAGACCCAAAAGATGCCCTGCCCCTGGAGGCCATGTCTACTTTGTAATGAGTGATAAAGGTATGTGGTCTTGCCCAAGTGGCTGCAGCACAGATGTTGTCTATAGGAAGTCTGGCAGAAAAGGCAGAGGATGTAAACACTGCTCTGGTAGAATGAGTCTTTATTTTGTGATGCCAGGGCATATTAGCAGCTGAATAAAGAAATGTGATACAATCAGATAACCACATAAACAGAGTTGTTTTTGCCACTGGCATACCTTTTCTGGAATCTGAAAAGGAAACGAAAAGCTGTTCTGATTTTCTGAACTCTTTTGTTCTATCCAAGTAAAATCTGAGCTGTCTATGAACATCAAGCTTGTGCAGCATATACTCTAAGTTGTTGGTGTGTTTGGGAAAGAACACTGGCAAATCTATAATTTGGCTAAGGTTAGTTTCAGTACAAACTGGGCAAAAATGAGGGATTAGTTCATAGTGAGACTCTGTTAGCATGGAAAATTAGATAAGGAGGCTTTATGGACAAGGCTTGAAGTTCTGACACTCTGTGGGCAGAAGTGAGAGCCACTAAAAAGATAGTCTTCCATGACAAACATTTCAAATCACATGAGGAAGCTGGTTCAAAAGGAGGAAGAATAATGCATGAAAGCATAAAATTTAGATTCCATGAGGTATAAGGGGATTTCACAGGTGGTCTGAGATGAGAAGTCCCTTTGAGAAAGGCTTTGGATAGTTTGTGTGACATTATGTTCAATCCTTCAAATCCAGGGTGAAAATTACAGATGGCAGTAAGTTGAACCCAAACTGTTGCTGCTGCAGCTCCTTTGTTGAAAATCATAGTCAAGAACTCTAATATGGAGGCCATAGGGGCTTGGTAGGGATCAATGTTATTTTGAGAGACCCATATAGAAAATCTTTTCCATTTGCTAAGGTATAGCATTTTAGTAGAGGATTTATGAGAAGATATTAGAATCTGCTGCATTTTATTTGAAAGGTTATGGAACCTGGCTATGTTGGGAATTGGAGCAGCCCAGCTGTCAGCTTCAGGAACTGAAGAGAGGGATGAAGTTCCCCCGACGAGTGCGTCAGAAAATCTGGAACTGGGTCCAGAATCCAAGGGTCCTCCAAATGATGAAGTTGAAGGAAGGGGAAACAAATCTGATGAGGCCAATGAGGGGCTATTAGAATGATGGTCCTTCACAGGGCTTTTGCTTTCTGTAGTACTTTAGGTATCAAGGGAATTGGTGGGAATGCATAGAGGAGACCCAGAGGCCAATCGTGTATGAGTGTGTCCCTTGGGGATTCTCCCGGACGGGGAATCAGGGCAAAGTAACTTCTGCATTTTGTGTTTATGTGGTTGGCAAAAAGGTTGCAGCAAGGCTGGCCCCACCTGCGGAAAATTCTGTCCGCTATTTCTTTCTTGAGGGACCACTCATGAGGCAACAAAATTGCTCTGCTCAGCTTGTCTGCTATCACGTTGGATTTCCCCGGGATGTGCGTTGCTAACAGAAAGTGCTGGGTGGATGTAGCCCATTGCCATACTCTTAGGGCCTCACAACAAAGGGGGAAGGACCTGGTTCCTCCTTGTTTGTTCAAGTACCAGACCACTGACATGTTGTCCGTCTGAATCACAATTGTTCCCAGAGGAAGAGAGTCCTGGAAGTATTGCAACGCTAAAAGTACTGCTCTCATCTCCATAACATTGATATGCAGATGTGGCTCCTGTTCGGTCCATGTGCCTTGGGCTGTTCTTCCCTGAAAATGCCCCCCCCCCCACCCTATCAGGGAAGCATCCATGGTCACTGTGGCTGCTGGTGAGGGTAGAACAAAAGGATAACTTATTGTAACATGAAGAGAGGTCAACCACCACTGAAGATCCTTTTTGCATGTGTTTGTGATCATTATAAGATGGTACATTGGGAGAGCTTGGTAAGACCACTGAGTGAACAGCAGCCATTGCAGAATCCGCATATACATGTGACCCAATGGTATGGCTAATATTGCAGCTGCCATCATGCCTAACAATTTTAGTACTTCTGATGCTGGAGCCTTGTCTTTGGATATGAAATTGTGGACCTGCTGACAGAGTAGTAAGAGTCTTTCTGCTGGAAGTCTCAAAGTGGTGGTGGTGGTGTCCAATTCTGCTCCGATAAAAACGGTATGTTGCGATGGCGACAAGGCAGATTTTTCTGAGTTTATTGTAATGCCCAGATGACTGCAGAGTGAAAGAGTGGTGTCCCTGGCTTGTATGAGCTGATGCCTGGTGGAGGCAGTGAGGAGCCAATCATCTAGGTACAGAAACACCTGGAAATCTAAATGTCTCAGGTGAGCCGTGACCACTGCCATACATTTGGTGAACCCTCTGGGGGCTGTAGTGAGACCAAAGGGCAGGGCACGAAACTGGTAATGATTGGCTCCCAGCCGGAAGCGCAGATGATCCCTGGATGGTCTGCCCATTTTTATGTAGTAGTACACATCCTGGAGATCTATTGAGCACATCCAATTGTCTTTCCCTAAAAAGGGAAGTATCAACTGAAGCGTGACCATCTGGAACTTCTCTTTCTTGACAGATCTGTTTAGTCTATTGAGGTCCAAAATAGGTCTCCAGTCCCCTGTCTTTTTTGGAACTAAAAAGAATCTTGAGTAAGTTCCGGATCCCATCTGGTCTGCTGGGACTGGTTAGATGACTTTTTTTCTTAGCAAAGTTTGGACATCTACTGTTGCCTGTTCCCTGTAACTGTGTGTAACATCACATTTTTGTTGTCAATGGAGGGGGTGTGGTGAAAGGAATAAAATATCTTCTGGAAATGATACCTTGTACCCAGTTGTCATTTGCTATTTTGAGCCAGGCATCTGGATACAAAGATAAGCGACCCCCAACTGCCTCCAGAGTATGACAGTCAGACCTCCTTTCAGGAGCGCTGGTAGGGCTTCCCAAAGAACTGATCTCTGTCACCCTGGTTTTACAGACCCCCTCTGCCACGAGGGTGGTGTCTTCCATTATTGCCTCCTCCTCTGCCCCTGGAGGGGGGTTCACCACGTGTGTCCTGAAAGACTCCTTGGGCTTTATGGAACCACATCTTTCCTCCCCCTTGACCCTTGTGGTAGGGTCTGGTAGGGGTGGAAAATGGACTCCGATGGTAGACTCCTTCCAGTTCACACCTGGTCAAAGTTTCCTTAACTTTGGGTCCAAAAAGGGATGAGCCATCAAAAGGGTGTTGACAAAGGATGACTTAAAGGGCTCCGCAAAGGAACACAAGCACATCCAGGAGTGTCTCCTGAGAGCAATTCCTGTACCCACTGCTCTACTCGCTCCATCAGCTGCATATGAAATGAGGTGCATGGATGAGTTTACTATGGAATTGAGGGTAGCAAGCTGGGAGGCAACTTTATCTGAAGCTCCTGCAGCTACTGTACCCTGAAGAGTATCTCTGAGCTCTTTTAGGAAATCTCTTTGCCGTCTAGTAAAATGGGTGTGATAGTTAAGTGAACGCAGTGCAAAAGTCTCTGAACTGTACGTGCGCTTCCCATATCTATCCATGATCCTACAGTCTCTGTTAGGAGGATGGATAGAGGAAAAAAATTCTGAAATCTCTTTTTTCGTGGCTGCCACAACCACCATGGCATCAACTGGTACTCCCTTGGTAAGAAATGATTTTACTTGGGAGGGCAGAAATAAATTTATTAGGCCTCCTGGGGACAGGCTCCTTTGGTGTCCGGAGACACCCACACCCTTCATGAGACAAGTTCCATAAGCTTATCGAAGGGCAGAGATAACCAAGAGGTGGAGGGTTGAGACCCGAAAGCCTTCAGGACAACCGACTCATCTTCATTATGGTTGATGGACTGCCAGTCACCCCTTTGCCTAAGGATTTCTAATATCTCACCAAATGAGATATCCTCAGAGGGGGACGGTGGGGACCCTTCTGATTCATCCAAGTCGGTATCAGATGTGAGAGACTCCTGTGGGGAGTCTAAATGCTTCCTCTTACAGATTCTCTTCCTGGGAACCTCATCAGTGGGAACTTCTGGTGAGGTCTTGGAAGAGCAGGGACCACCCAATGGAGCTTCCTGAGGCTCTGGGTCTCTACGCTTAGCAAGGATCTGTGAAGCAGAAGTGGACACAGGTGTTTTTGGGGAGGAGGTAGCCGGAGCTGAAGTCGAAGATGTCTTAGGAGATATAACTCTCCTCATGGCTTTGAAGGCACCTCTGCTATGATGAGAAGGGACTGATGGATCCGAGGAAACCGTCAATACCCCCGGCACTGGGACAGTGGGCTCTGAACCAGAGGTAGATGCCGAGCTCATCCAAGTCGAAGCCCCGAGAGACAGAGTTGGAAATGACATGTCAGTCCGACTATCCTCCCCGGACCCGATCAGAGAGTGTCGGCTCCAAGATTCCTTGATCGGCACCGAGGACATCAGAGTAAATGGAACCAAAGACACTGGAGCAGACGTCAGCACCAAAGGCTCAATAATCATCAAGTCCGACTCCTCCAGCTCCAAAGGACCAGTATGGCTCGGAGGAGGAAAAGTAGTAGATGGTAAAAGAGTCTTTGGCTCCGAAATCGTTTAGGACGGAGCCGATAAAAATTTAGTAAACGCCAGTGCCTGTAACAACTTCTGCACCACACGATCCACATCCAAATCAGAAAGGCTTATCGAAGACCGAGATGAGTGGATAGAAGGAGGTACAGATTGCAGGAGTGGAGATTTAGGCACTTTTGATACCGGTTCCAGGACTGAGGACCGGCATCGAAAGGACAAGATGCTCAGCTCCGAGGGCTGTGGAGCCAACGTCGACATTTTATTTTTTTATTTCTTAACTTCTGAAGAAGTAGAAGCCTTGGAAAACTTTGAAGATTTACTAAACCTGTCCTGGTCACTCAAAGCTTCCTGAAAAGATGGTTTGACTAGACCTCTATCGATCACTTTCTCCTTCTCTCCTGAAGGACCCTGGAAGAGAAGGAATGACAAATGGATCAACTTTCCTGAAGGTGTAAAGCTCCCAAACAGTAAACACAGTTAACATGGCTATCTGTTACAGACATTTTCTGTCCACATTTTGGACATTTTTTGAACCCTGACTTAGGATGTTTATCTCTATCCTGGTTAGCCATAGTGAACATCACAGTATCAATGAAACTACAGCAATATGCTAAAGACACAACCAAAAGTATTTAAATAAGCCCTGATAAAAAAAAAAACTTTGGGCTAAATATCTTGTGACAAAGTGTCACTTTAAACGCACGCACACACACACACACACACACACACACACACACACACACACACACACACACACACACACACACACACACACACACACACACTAACTATATCTAAGCACTTCTAAATATCAAAAGTTATCAAAGGC
Organism: Protopterus annectens; assembly: GCF_019279795.1. Taxonomy (NCBI): domain Eukaryota; kingdom Metazoa; phylum Chordata; order Ceratodontiformes; family Protopteridae; genus Protopterus; species Protopterus annectens. The sequence goes on from NC_056726.1 coordinate 920,953,881, forward strand.
ACACAATAACTATATAATACTCTAACTATATTAAATATAAAGGCCTTTAGAAAAACAAAGGCCAAAAGCTATACATAATATTAAAAAGGCACACCAAGTAATACACACAAAAGATATATAAATGCCAAAGAAGCTAAAGGTAAAGCTAAGAAAGGAATTAACAAGTTATAAAAAAAAATCTTTATAATAAAGTCTTACTGGCCCGAGCTATTGATGAGGAACCTCTGATCTATTGCAGCAGCAAACTAGATCTAAAGTAACTCTAGGTGCATCATGGGATAGGGAGTTGGCCTCGAGCTGTCTAAAGACCTCGAGCTTTGTAGTAGGTCGACTCGGAGCTGAGGATCAGCTCTGAACCCATCTGTAAGAATGAAGGGTGAGATAGAACAACTTAACTTGATTAGTTTAGATGCTTTCTGTATTTATTTAAGACTGTCCTGCAATGTTGTTTTAAATATTTCCTGTGATTTTGAATGCTGATGTCACTGTGAATACATATTTAGTGTTGTCTTGTTCTTTTATTATTTATTATTAAATTTATTTAAACCTTTCAATTGTGGCTGGTCTGTTTAGAGATATTTAAGCTCTCAGAGTAATATCTTTTTGGTGACACTGTACAGGCTACTTCTAATAGCCTGGCTCTTGGTCAAACTACCATTTGGATTAATAGTAACATTGCACAGTAAGATTGGACACCCTTTGCTAAGGGCCTTAAAGTAGATAAGTAGTGGGTGTTGGCGGTGGAAAATACCTTATAGTCTGAGCAGAAGGAGGCTTAACTAGTGAACATGTGCCAGCCTTTCCAAGGTGTGTGTGTGTGTGTGTGTGTGTGTGTGTGTGTGTGTGTGTGTGTGTGTGTGTGTGTCAGCTGCTTGGGCAGGGACACAAAGCATTGGTTGGACAGACAGGGTGCTGGAGGTCTTGGTATGGCCATTCAGCTGCAATCTCAAATCTAGTTGTACTAGTGGGGAGTCTTATTGGGGATCTGGAGAAAGAGGGAGAAACCAGCCCTAGACTGACTGTTTTTTTGTGCGCCTTTAATGGAAATTGCACTTTACTATGTGTGTACTTGTCATCCTCCCAGTGTGTAAATCCTCCCACTGTTGCCAGTGTTGAGGATTGAGGCTCCTTGATTAATGGCTAGTGCAGGGGCATCATAAACCTAAAACTGAAGATACTAGAAGTTAAATTGGAATTTGAAAAGATAACAGAAGTTAAATCAGAATATGAAAAGAAATTATCAGAAGATAAAAGCAAAAGAAAGCATGATACAAATATGTAAGTACAAAAATAAAATACCAGTATACAATCTGTACTATGAAAGATAACAGATGTTTGCTTTGTGATCTTGTATCACTTGTTAATTTATTTGATAACTATGGAGGTAATGTTACTTGTAATAATGGAAACAAAGTTCCATTGTGTGATAGTCCAGTCGATAGCCTATGTCCTTACATTAGCAATATGTCATTGAGTAAGGCATGGCACTGTATTAAAGTGACATATATGCGCACTGATAATATTGCACACATCTTGTTATACAATGTCAGGAGTCCATTTCACTACTTTTAAATTTATTTTTAATAGGTTACTGTTCACTGGCATGGTACCATATTTTTGAAAAATATCACATTACCCCAAATAGAAGAAAGACAATAGGAATGAGGCTAAAAATTAAAGGCCAGTTAGAGTGACATCAATCCTGGGCAAATGTGAACACTGTATTGTCACCGCTATAAACAGTAAGAATAATTTGGACCTCATAGATGCTAAGCCTCCCTGTCCACTTTAGTAATGTGTGCTAACCCTAACAAAGGATCATAGGTTCACAGGAGATTACTAGGCTTATTGCTTAAGAGCCCTTACAAGCCTAGGCAATATAACCCGATTTTACTCAATATATGGCCCCTAGCGACAAGAGGATGATACAGATTTGTGCCTATACATTGAGTATCTTAAAGACTGCCCCTGTCCATAAGGCACAAAGACACTACCCCAGGTGTGAATTTGTGATTCACCATCCATTGATCCAAACTGCATTTGAAGAGGGCCAGAGAAGGGCTCTGCTTAATATGAATAGAAAGTCTGTTCCGAAGAGGGGGCAATCTCTGAGACATATATCGGTCTCTCCAGCATGTTTTGTTTGTGTTGTTGACTAAGTTTAGATCTCTAGATTGGGTGACCTTCATGCTATTTGACTTGAAGATGTGTAGCAGCTCCATCAGGGCTGGATTTGTGAGTGCCTTGTAGGTTAGGCACAGGTAACCCCGTAACAGTCAGTAGGAGACAGAGTAGAGGGATAGGGCTTTTAGTCTGTCTGCATAGGACACTTTGTTAAAACCCTGTATTTTCCTTGTGAGAAACTTCTGAAGTCACTCCAGCTGCTGTAAGTGCCTAGTCAAGTACATGTCAAATTGTGCCTTGTACTTGATTATTGGTCTAATGAGGGCTGAGTACAGTGGGACTACAATTTCCTTGGATCTGGATGCCATACCTTTACTTATAAGTTGTGCCACATAGCTGGACTTTCACACCACTGTGGACACATGGCAGTCAAAGTTCAGGCCACTGTCCATCTGTGTACCTGGATGTCTCACCTCTGAGTCTACTCTTAGGGGTGTGCTATTGATGTTGCAATTTGCAAAGGTATCTGACATCCCAAAGGGTATGATAATGCATTTTTTCACATGGCACCAATCACCAATAATTTGTCTTATCTAAACCCTCCTGAAGGATATCTACATTATTGGAGGATTCAGTGATTGCCCCCAGCTTGCAATCATCAGCAGACTTTGTCATCCAGATGCTGTCCACATTAGCCTTGACTTCAAAGGAATATGTTCTGAACAGGAGTAGTGCCAGCAGTGAGCCCTGTAGCACACCAGTAGTAGCTGGTCTCTTGCTAGATCTGCATTCACCCACTTTAACCATATGTGTCCTGTGTATGAGCTATCTGGCTTTCTCTCTGGTAACATAGGGATTTATGCCCAGTTTTGTGAGTTTATTTATAATACCTGAGTGGAGAATTGTGTCAAATGCCTTTGCCAGGTCAAGGTAGGCAGTATGTGCAGTATAACTCTCATCCATGGTCTTACTGACTTTCACAAAGAAATCCACCAGATTCAATAGGCATGACCTGCCCTTGACAAATCCAGATTATGTCTGGTCCAATGTTTGGCTTTCCTGTGTCATTATTCAGGGCCATGATTATTCTTTACATGGCCTTACATATAAGACTATTCAAACTTATGGGTCTGTAATTTCACGGGCCAGTAGGTGGTCTCCCTTTATGCAGAGGGTTGATTGTTTCTGTCCTCTACTCTATCAGGAAAAAGTTAGTCTGGAGGCTGTGGTTAAACAGAAATCCTAATAGGCCCGATAAGTCCTGATTTTACAGAGAACAGCAGCAACCTGTTCTTTGGTGATAATTGGTGGTGGAGTGGTAGAGGGTAATTCTTAGGGGAGAACTGGAGGTGACGAAAGTTAACACCCTAACCTTAACTTGCAGCTTAAATTAGAAAAAAAAAAAAAAAAAGAACTTCTCATAACTCTACCACTATTCAGACAAATTTGAGCTGAATGTTCAGGCAGTGAATTGAAAAAGGAAGATTCTTTTTTGATGTACTGTGTGTCAATGTGTTATATTAGCAAAATAATTCTTTCACATGTTTTTGTTGCTGTTTTGTGTGCTGACCAAGTAACATGATGTCTAGTCATTCTATAACCATATATACATATATATTGGTATCATGTAGCTGTTTGAATGTTCACTTGTTTGAATAGTGAGAAGACAGGGAAAAGTGGTCAAATACAAAACAATTGTAAATTGTTTGCCTTCTCATGTGCAAGAATGTGGTACAGTAGGGAATGATAATTCACCCTTTCCCCACTGTAGTGTGATTGTTGGTATACACACACACACACACACACACACACACACACACATATATATATATATATATATATATATATATATATGTGTGTGTGTGTGTGTGTGTGTGTGTGTGTGTGTGTGTGTATACTATATATATATATATATATATATATATATATATATATATACATATATACATATACATATATATATATATATATATATATATATATATATATATATATATAGGTCATATGGGTCCAATGCATTTATATATATATATATATATATATATATATATATATATGTGTGTATATATATATATATATATATATATATATATATATATATATATATATATATATATATATATATATATATATATATATATATATATATATATATATATATATATATATATATATATATATAGGTCATATGGGTCCAATGCATTTTGTTGACTCCATTTCTTCAACAAATGCAGGAAGTGTGGTTTAATGTCAATGGTGTGGAAAGCCGAGCAGTGGATATGTCGATGGTGTGTAATGCTGAGACAGGTAAGTAGAGTTGGAGGGGTAAGAGTGCTTGTGTGTGCATGGGAGTTAGGGATAGGTTCAGGGATGAGTGAAAGATGGGTGTTGTATGATTGTATACGAGTTTGTGTATTTTAGGGTTAGGGTCAGGTCACGGTTAGGTTAGGGGACAGATATAGGGTTATTTGTGTGTGTTTGTGGTGTGTAGTGGCAGTGCTAAGGGAAGGTTTCTATGAAGGTAATGTGTACAGTTAGGGATGAGAGAAGGGGCAGCATTAGGGTTACTGCTAGCACCCATTACTAAGGTGGTGAAGAGGGGGACCCACATGCTTTTGTAAATGGTACTATCGCTAATCCAAATGCTGCCTCTTCTCTCAACTCTAATCCTATATTTTGCCTTCATAAAAACCTTCCCGTAACGCTGCCATTCTTCAGATGAATTTGAAGATAATGTTATGGGGTGGGGTGGGGTAGTGTTAATATTGGGAGAGGAAATATTTTTCCTTTCTCTTTATTATTTAATTCTATATTTTTTGTTTTCAGTATTGTGGATGTTCTAACTTTTTTGCCGGTATTTTCAATTCAACAGCACAACAGAACCATATATATATATATATCTATTTAAAACCAAAAAAATATTCCTTGTTTTCCTGCCTCTCCTAAACTAGTTAGACCAGTTTACAGGCCTTGCTGTATCCTGGGATGTGTTGTAGTTCCTGTGTTGTCCATTGCCTTACCTGGATAGAAGGAAGTTTCTTAGCTCACCAGTGGGAGTGGGGAGCCTTGAATAGCCTACCTGTCCTTGAGGGAAGTGACCTCAGCACAAGAAGCTGTAGTAATTGGTCATTTTGGACCATTTCTAGCTCTTTTGAAGTTCCCTGGTTAAAATCTGCCTCTGGCATTTTTTTGAAGCCATATTGCTCAGACACTGCTCCACGTGGTCCTGTTGAGTCTTCCTGGCTACAGAGAACTGAAAAAAGTGACTGCTTTCCTGATTAAGTATCCTGCTGTTTTTTTATTTGTTTTACCTTCTACTGCTTACCTAGAGCAAGCTTTAACTGTTTTCATAGTTATTTACTGCATTTTTTATTATCTGCACCTAAAAGTATATTTTAGTCGAAATTAGTCTAATTCAAGTCGAAAAGTGTTTGTTTGCTGTTTAATTTAATTGTTTGGCTACCCACTAAAGTGTGCTAGCCTGTACTACTGACTTATTGCCTTTTCTGCATTTAGCAAGGAGTTGCCACTAGAGCACCATCGGGCAGCACCAGTTAAACAAGGTTAAACTATTTCTGGCTCCGTAAAGTCTGCTCTTCATTTTTTCCCTTAGAACTGCTCTACTTGTAATCTAAACAGTCTATTCTCTATCTGTAAAGCTCAGCACTTGTTCCTAAAGCATTTTTTAGTCAGGTAAAGCACTTCTATATTATACAAAGTACTTCACTAGCTTAAAACCCCCTTGAGTACCCACTTCCCTATAGGTCCTTTCTGACTCAGTTACACAGCAAACTTTTTCATTTCTTCTAGCATGCCAAAGGGTCAGTTGCTAGCGTCCCCTCCTGATCAGCTGGTGAATCTGGGAATATTGAGGCAATGTTACAATTGCCTCATGTACACAGACAACCCTCTCCTCCTCCCACAAAACACAAATACATGCGAGAGATGCAACTATATAGCCAAAATGGAGGCTGAGCTCTCTCAACTCAGGACTGGCAAAACCAGACAGGAGGAGAAGGTAACCACACACACCATAAACCCAGTCTCACATAGAACTATCACAACTACAAATCAAACACATAAACACACAAAGACATACTCGGAGGCACTGATCAAAAATCTACCAAAACAGCAGAGGCCTCCAAAGCAGACACCCAAACAACTGCCACCTCATGACATAACACAAGCAACACATAGATCACAAAGTCAGTGTGCAAATCAGTCACAGCCCTTAAGGCCAAACACAATGCCAGACACACTTGTCATAGGTGACTCCATAGTCAGACACAATGACGTCCCACTCACCAGACTGAACAAGGAGAGGGTCACAGTAAGCTGCCTGTCGGGCGCTAGAATCCGCCACATAACACAAGCATTCAGGTCACTCCACAACAAGTACAAGTATGACTCAGTCATTGTCCATGCCGGTGTGAATGACCTGAGATGTACCTCCCTGGACTACATGAAAAGAGACATAAAGGAGCTCTCAGATTATGTAGCCCAGGCTGGTATGACCCTGACCCTGAGCAGTATCCTACCTTCACCAAGAATGATGCCACAATACAGAGACAAAATGATCAGTTTTAATAATTGGCTTAATTTCTGGTGTCATTCTAAGGGGATCCAATGTCTGTCTGCCTGGAATGACATGCTTGACAAGCCACGCTGCTTCGCAAGGGACGGCTTGCACCTGTCACCCTGGGTTTCGGATATTGGCAAAGGCTCTTGCCACCCCCATAGTGCCTTTTAGACAGGGCTCAAATTCTAAACCCACCGCCCTAGAAAACAATAATGGAAAAAACTAAGGGTAATGCTGCTCAATGCCAGAAGTCTAAATCTCAAGATGCACGCCCTCAAAGCCCTCCTCAGTATGGAGAACATCGATGTCTGTGCTGTGACTGAAACCTGGTTCAAGGCTCCTGAGAGCACACGGCACTATCAGGTTTTACCTCATATCATGCGTTCCGGCCCCAAAACCCGGACCGTACCACAAAAGGAGGGGTGTATCCATATTCATCAAGGATACCCACACCTCCAGGCTGGTGGCAACTCACGAAGCATCAGAGACCATTCAGGTGCAATTAACCATAGGCAAAACTGCTCTACAGTTTGTAGCATGTTACAGGCCACCCTCTCAAACTCAGGAACCCCACACAGCCTTCCTGAAGACACTGGAGAGTATAAATGTCTCTCCAAACACCATCATATTGGGTGACTTCAACTACCCAAACATAGACTGGGAACATTACTCAAGCCCAAATACCCTAGCCCAAAGGTTCCTGGAGTTCATAAACTCAAATGCTATGGAACAACTTGTCACCATTCCCACAAGACGTGAAAATATACTAGACCTGATCATCACAAACATGGGGACAAAATGCTCCACACCAGAAGTATATCCCTCATTGCTGAGATCAGACCATAAACTA